>NC_142363.1:6883046-7069296 GCF_059441175.1 Urocampus carinirostris
ATACCATATTTTTCCGACTATAAGTCGCTCCCAAAATTCTCAAATTTGCAATGCATCTTTATAGAGACAGAAATACGGTTAATAAATTCAGATATGCATGATCACAACAATATGGTTAAACATATGGTTACTGTGTATGTATAAATGGATTCAAATGATATCAAAAGCTCAAAAAAATTGATCAACAGCATTAAATCTACTTTGGGTACGTATTGGATTGGGTTATTAGGTCAGTTTTACAAGATTGGTGAGGGGTTAAAATGGGAATACACTATCAATCTGAGGAAAATAGTATTAATCAGATCCAAGTACTCGTTCATATTTCATGATATCATATTTGGATCGAACCTACCACCCTTTTTGGACACTGTACGGTAGAATTGGTCTTTACCATATGTGTCAACCTAGTGTCCTGTGGCCCAAACGTGCCCCGTCACATCATTTTGTGTAGCTCGCAAGGGCTGAAAATGTCTAAACCTCTAAAAATAAACCGGTCAGATGAGTGCTTTGACACAAAACTGCATTTACCACGTTGCCTGTTGACTACAATACCCGCAAAGTGATGCCTTAGCGCCACAAGACGCCAGAATTTCCACATCGATGTCAATGAGTCGAATTGAAAAATAGATGGCCTAATAATGTCTAAGATTTTGTTATACAGTGATAACGCTACATACAAATTTGTTCCGAGGTAGTGCTTTTAGCCAGAATTGCTCCTATTTCTAGCAAAATTACCCGATATGAAATAATTGAAAACAAAATAAGTTGTTCCTGGCCTCCCAAAAGCATCTAATATAACCTTGAATAGCTAAACTGTAATAGAGATCTTCCCATTGACTGAAAACTCATTCAAATAGGGATTTAACACAAAAAAGCAAGTAATAAAATAAATAAGATGATAGTGAAATGACATTAAAGTTGCAGTCTCTAATTGTAACATCTGGAAATTCTCAGCACCTGGAATTTCTCTCATATAGCAAAGAAAATTTTATATCTCAAATTTTTCGTAGCTCGAGTAGTTCGTACTACAGGTAATTAATTTTAACATCTTATATATGCGTGGTGACATTTTTTCAATGCAACTCTAATAGTTGTAATTAGAATAATTAATGCATTTAGAGTTACTTTAAATTAAGAAATAGCTACATTTATTTTAAATACCAATCACATTTAGTTGCACCTATAAGCTAAATCCGACCCTTTGAAGACAGCCATTACGCTGATGTGGCCCTCAGTGAAAATTAGTTTGACACCCCTGGGCTTGAGAGTTGTTTTGCAGTAACAGAATTCTCAGAACAGGATTAAATTAAAAGATAATTTCAATGAGTTGAAATGACTAATGAATTGACATTCCAGCTCTCTGTCCACCAGATAAAAGGGAGATTAGAGAAATTTGATTATTGTTAATAAAGTGTTGTATAAATACAGTAATCCTTCGGTATAACCCCATTCACATTTCACGGTCTTGAGCTTCACGGATGTTCATCATGCATTGCATTAGGCATTCTGATTGGTTAGTTCCCAATGCCAAATACTCAAAGTAGGGAGAAATTACATCAACTAATTTGAAACTTGCAAGGAGAACAGGGGGAGCCTAATCCTCAGGTAACAAATTCCAACCTCCCTTGAGCTCTTTCTTTTCATTAAATTTGCTAGATCACAAGAGCAGATACACCCTAAGAGGTTTAGAATGCAATGAACAGCAACATTGGCTGATAGTGACAATAATGAAAACAGTGCATAATTGTCACGGTTGCCCATGGCGCCCAATTGGCTCCGCCTGTTTGGCGCCAGCTGCGGCTCGTTGACTGATTGGCTTCCCTCCTATTTAAGCTAGTTTGTCCTGTTTAATTGCGATCTCCAGTGTCTGGTATCGTTTCCGTCTATCTCGTCTTGCTTGTTCTCGGACTCCAGTCTCCAGTGCCTGATATTAATCCTGTCTGTCGCGTCCTGTCCGGTATCGACCCCATCTGTCCGATAGCTGCTCGTGCAATTGGTATCGATCTGTCATTCCACGCCAGACTGCTGCTTTACGTCTCCCGTTCAATGATCGCCGACTCACTGGCGTTTGGGTTAAAATGCATGACTCCCCCATTTACCGTAAAATTAATCTTGTGTTGGTCCTCTTCCTGTTTCGGTTCCTGACAATAATAGTCAGTCTAATGTAAATAGCTAGTAATAACAGTCAAAATAAAAAACTGGCTTCTTTGCTATCTCCTTTGCTGGGGTCCAATATGAGGAACAGAATACACTTTTTATGTTTGTATATTCTTTAGAGGCTGAATTTACAATGATTAATTAGGTATTGACCATATTGTTTAATTAACCCTAAGCCAGGAAAACCATGTTTTTCAGTGGTGGGTCAAAAGTTGTCTTTTTTTGTTATGATGTAATGTAGAACGTAAAATGTGTGAGCGGCATCGTACGATAACAGCAACATGCTGCTAACCCGCTGTAGCAATATTTCAAAATTAAGTACCAGGAAACAGATCCCAGAGAGAAGACCCCAAATGTGTCTATGTACATGCCTATAAGGGTCCTATCCTGCCGAGATATAATAAATTAATTTAAAAAAATAAATGAACAATACCTAAATACATGACATAATGCAATATATTCCTGTCTTCATGCCTTTTGTAAGTGGTATTGTCATTTAATTTGTCATGTATTTCATTTTGTACTTTGCTGTGAATTTTGTCATGTATTTCGTTATTCATCCTGTCATGTATTTTGTTGAGTATTTTGTTAAAAAAATGTTATTGAGATGAGGGGGCAAGTCAAATGAGCTGAGCTTCTCACCTATTGGTTGATTGACAAGTCAACGGATCCACTGCAATGCCTTTACCACCAATACGTAAAAAGATCAGAAAATTGCTCCCAAATACTCTTAAAAAATGGTAACAAAATAAATCACATAATTCTTTAAAAAAATACTTGGAAAATTAGATGACAAAATAATCGGGAAAATCCACAACCACATATACAAGAAAATTCTCGAGAAAAAACACGAAAATTAAATGCATAAATCCGTGATAAAAAGATTAAAAAACATACTACAAAAAATTACAAAATAATTAAGTAAATGAACAAAATAAATTAACCGATATTATATTATTCAAATTGTTAATTTATGTATATGGCATGTATTTTTAGGTATTTTATATAATTTATACATTGATTTTCACATTTGTCAGGATTGGCCCTTCATACATGCCTGATTTTGATTGAAAAGTCTTTGAAACACATCAGATGAAGGCCAAATCTCCGAGCTCCTCTGTCTTAAGTATTCTACAGATGTTCCCTTCCCGATTCTCCTACACAGTAAGGAGTAGCCTGATATGAGATAAGCTATAGCAGATTGACTTCCACCGCGGAATAAAAGGAAATGAGTATGAGATATCACGTTGCTCCCTGAAGACCTGCTGTCCTCCCTGAAGTCTGTGAAAATGGATGCAATCGAGCCATAGGGCCGGAACAGCTTATACTGGCTGACATGGAAGTAGATGTTAATAACCAAGAGGCAGAGGGAAAAGTGGAAGAACGCTCACTCGTGTTTTTGTGCCGCAAGCTCTCAATTGAAGTCGGGAAATTGACCTTCTTTTTGCATTCTTCAATCAACTTACCCATGATCATGATATTATTAGCTGCTCTCTGCCTCGTCTGGAGAACATTCCCGGCTTGCGATACCGCAGCAGAGCCGTCAACATTATAAGGGATTTTTTTCACCCTGGCCACCACCGCTTGGACCTTTAACCCTCCAGAACCATCCTCCGCCATGCGATACACAGACAACGAAACAAAGAACAATGATGTATGGATGATTTAAAACAAAAACAGCAAGGAAGAAAGCCCAGCCTGGTCCAAACCTGAATGTAATGATTGAACTTTTAAGGCTCTTGCTTAAGCTGTTACCTCTATCTGGGCCAGTCTCTAAGCCAGGGGTCGGGAACTGTTTTCACTCAAAGAGCCATGAGAGTCAAATATTTTGATGTTTTTCCGAGAGCCATATATTTCAAAACCAAATTCAACAAAATCACCAAAACCCACTCTCTAGACAAATATAATCATTCATCACATTTTACTTCACTGTGTGACTTATGAAATAGTGATACTGCAAGTTTTGATTTAAAGTATGAACTTCATATGATGCCCATGATATAATTACATTAAATGTATATTCTTTAGGTAAGGTATTTGATAACAAACACATAATTTTCAGTATCTAACAGGTCCATTTTAAAAACCGGTGTGATGTGCAATGCAAATCTGTATCATGTAGTTATGTCTAACCCCTTGTTGGTGTCAAAATCCTAAACTCGGGTTTCTCTCTCTCTTTCCGCCCCCCCTCTCTTCATCACTTGTCTTTATTTCCCTCCTATCACGTCTCTCGCCCTCTTCGCTCTGCGCTGGTTTGGTGTCTTTTTTGTTCATCCCAAGCACTCCTTTCGCAGCTCATTGTTGTTCTTGTGTAACGACCACTTGCGTGTGACGAGCACCGTCTGAAGACTCTTGGACTGTCAACTTCACTTTTTGGTTTTCCTGGTTTACCGAACCTTCGCCTGCCTTTTGGATCACGATTGTTGCACCTGGTATTCTAAATATTGTTGCCTTGCTGCCTGAGTTTTCGTGTAATAAACCCTGCTCAAATGGAGGACCGCCGTTTGATGTACTAATCTGTGTTTGTGAATTGTGCTTCTGTACCACCCCAAGAGGGTTTCTCACTTTTTGTAGTTTTGAAGGTTGGTATACTTAAAAAAATTATTTTGAGCTCTGTTGTGGGCATGGACATTTTCTGTAAATGTGTTGCAGACACATCTTCAGTGAAAAATGCAACAAAATGGAAGTCATGGTCCATATCTGACTGAAGGAATCTTGGTGCACTTATTGAAGTTGTTTGTATGCTATTAAACATGATACCAGTTTTTGGGTCAGTTTTAACAAATGAACCTTGGCAGATTTTATTTCCTATCACAGTATTGAACTTTGAAAAATGGACTGAGCATAATTAAAAGCCTTAAAAACGGATGTCTTAATTGATTCTCATCTCATCTCATTAGCCGTACCGCTTATCCTCAGTAGGGTCGCGGGGGGCTGGAGCCCATCCCAGCAATCATCGGGCAGTGGGCAGGGGACACCCTGAACTGGTTGCCAGCCAATCGCAGGGCACACAGGGACAGACAACTCATTCGCTCATTCACACCTAGGGACAATTTGGACCGGCCAATTCACCTGAAATGCATGTCTTTGGAATGTGGGAGGAAACCGGAGTGCCCGGAGGAAACCCACGCAAGCACGGGGAGAACATACAAACTCCGCACAGAAAGTCTGGAGCTGGATTTGAACCCACGACAGGTTCCCATGACATGAACTGTGCCGCACAAGCGCTAACCACTGCGCCGCCGTGCTGCGCCTTAATTGATTATATATTGTTATTATATCTGATTACAGGTGCGTCAGTAGAAGTGTTGGGTGCATTACTGAAAAACAGTATTCATTTAAAGTTACTGGTTACTTCATTTAAAAAGTAATTTAGTTACCCCTCAGATTTCTGACACCAAAAAGTAGCAAGCTACTCCAAATAAAATATACCGTAGTTTGCCAGTTAATGGTTACAAATTACCGGATACAGCCCCTAAAACTGCTTTAAAGTAACCACCTAATGAAATAAATAGAAAAAAAAAACTGTGGTAGCAATGATGTTTTCATATTAGCTGAGACACTCCATATCCATTTTGTATCTGGGGCTTAAGACACTCAATCTCTTTCTCCATTTTTGGGTACTGTCTGATCCGTTTCTTTTTCTTCTCCAGGTCTGGGGTATTGCATAAATACTTGTACAAATCAAAAAATAAATAAATAAATTCAGAGCACTTTTCCCCAAAATTATGTGCTTGCGTCTGCCACATTAACTAATTTGGTATGTTGTTTCTGTATAAACCATGCCTCCCTACCCATGCACTGCCTACCATTCGCTACAGGTGACACAAACAACTATGCACCTATAAGTTCACCCGCTGATTTGAGTATTTTCTGTGATCGCCTAGTTTCGGCTTGGATGCAAGTATATACAGCAGGGAGAATATCTCCATGAGGAGAAAATCAGCGTGTACACATTTTGTGTTTGAGATGATGCCATTGTAACTGTAGTCAATTTTACTATGTAGGCAGATTTAATCATTTAATCATCACTGGCGAGTTAAGGGTTGTATGTACCAATAAAATAAATTCAGAATTATTCAACATTCATTATCTGCATTTGATGAGCAATGCAGGATTACTCAATAAAGTAATGATAGTTAGGATGTTAAATTTAATGAATAAAGTGAAATGGCACCCTTTACAGAGAAAAGTAGTTCAGTTCTAGAAGTGCAAGCTATTGCAAAGTGTTCATCCCAATAATGGTCAGTGGCATTCAAACTTGCAAAAAAAGACTAAGGATTATCTTCCATGACCTACTCAATGTTCACGAGTCCAAGGTGTGGATTGTTGTTATGTGCAAGATTTATGTTAGTTCAGTGTAACACACTAACACAAAAGGCTTTCTCAGGCTTTTGTGTGTTCTCGAATGGACACAATATTACCAGACGTTTCAACTAGAAACGTGAACAGTACACACAAAGGTAAGCAGCTGGAGATGCAGAAAGTGTTGCTTTCTGGTCACATGCTTTACCATGTTTTTAAAAATGACTTGGGTTCCGTTTTCCCTACGTGTTTTGATTTATTTTCATGTTTGTTTGTTTTTTTTTTCAGAGCAGCAGGGTCCTTTACTGGAGCAAATCTGCCTCACAGATTTTCTGAATGCTCACAGCCCGTTCTTCCTATGCCCGTGTGTTATAATTTCTCTGTTTGGGACATCCAATCTAAAATAATGTCATTTTTAATGTTCTTTTTGTACAAAAAAATGCAGAGATTCCTATGTAGAGGATTGGGAGGACAAATTCATAGTTTCTCACATTTAAAGGCACAATGTGTATTATGTAACCACTAGATGTTGCTGTATGGAGCAGCTCATGTATTTTTTTCTCTTCATTCTAATGTTTACCGTTTTTTTAAAGAATGGTGCTATTTTTTACCACCAAGAGACATTATATGATCCACACTGTAGTTTTAAACACCTAACTTTATTGCAAGACACACATACCCTGTCTTTTTTGGAGTTAGACAGCAACAAACAATTTCGCACTTCCATGGTTATTGATGATATCAGTTTACATCATGTGATCAGTAAAACTCAAACTACAGTTGCAAATGATGACTTTATAACCACAAATGTGGCAATTGCCAAATTAAGTACTCTGCAATCCGTGGTATAGTATCTGGAGGACCACCACCCTTCAAGGCATATCATTTAAAATGGTGTGATTAGTGCGTACCAGGTAGCAAATGGATGAATATTTAATACAGTGATAACTCAGCAAATAGTTCAGAGAAGTAAAGAAACAAATTCAAATTGATTAAAGATCAAAAAGAAATAAGTATCACCGAGGAGCAGTGGTGAAACGTATACACAGTACATAAACAAAAGGTAAAAGTGATATATTGATGCACTTGGAGGGCAGGGTTAGGAACCTACAAGCGAGGAGATAAGATTTTGGTCAGATATGTGGTCGATCATAAAGTGAAAAATCTCGAACAAACTGTTTTTATGAAATAAATCTGAAAGGTGATGTTAAAACACAGGAAAAAACATGTTGGAAACAAAACTAGGTGACAAAGACTTAATGTGCTGTAAAGTTACCCAACAATGACTGAATGAAAACGTAAAACTCAATATCCACTTAACTAAAAAATGTTTAGTTTTAAAAGAGTAATTTAAGATTAAGTTTCATTACGGTACTAACAAAGAATAACGAGAGCTAGAGCATGTGCATGAGTCATCAGATAAACCCAATGGGTTTACTGTACCAGAAAGAGTAATTAAATTATCTTCATCAGAAACCTATATTTGACTAAAATTGGTTCAAGCATCCATTTACATGTCCTTAAATACTTACAATATTTGTAACTTTTCTGATTTTAAGCGCAGTTTTGCCTGCGAGTAAAACTATAGTCGGTGTCAGAACAGTACTACCTTTAAAATACTTTTGCCTACTATTTCCTGAGATTATCTTATATCACATTTTCTTCTTTTAAGTCTGTATGACCCGTTTATCTTGGAAGGCAACCATAATCACGTTGTAAACAATGTTACTGTCATTGTTATCAATGGAAATAAAAACAACCCTTATTTTAAAAGTGTGCTAACTGAAATACCACTAAAACTAACCAAAATAACAGAAGAACATGTTAGTTGTAGCATAAATTTATTTTGGTTTTTGGAGGTTAATTATTTTTTTATTTTTTTTTACTTTAGGTTGAATGCCAAAACAAATCAAAAGCCTCATTAACTGAGGGGAAGTGTCAAAACCAGAACAGGAGGAGGACCCGGATGCATAACGTTTTAACACAAGCTTCATTTTACGGGAAGGGGGCAGTCATGCGCGTGAACACAAATGACAGTGATTCGGCGATCGCTGGGCGGAAGAAGTAAGACAGAAGTCCGGCTTGGAAAAACAGGAAGCAGGAGACTGACGAGATCGATACCAGATATACAAGCAGATACCGGACAGATGTGGTCGATATCGGACAGGACGGGACAGGCAGGATCGATACTGGACACTGGAGACTGGAGCAATATATCAGACAGTACGAGATAGACAGGATCGATACTGGACACTGGAGACTGGAGCAAGATATCAGACAGGACGAGATAGACGGGATCGATACCAGACACTGGAGACAGGAGCAATATTTCAGAAAGGACGAGACAGGCAGGATCGATACCGGACACTGGAGACTGGAGCAAGATATCAGACAGGACGAGACAGACGGGATCGATACCAGATACAAGAGCCGATACCGAACAGACGGGATCGATACTGGACAAGACGGGACAGACAGGATTGATACTTGACAGGATACACAAGCAGGATACCGGACAAAATACACGTCTTGCAGTTGCAGAAGTTCGTTGACGGACTGACAAGATGTGAATGAGTCAACTGAGTTTGAATAGGAGGGAAGCCAATCAAGCTACAAGCCGCAGCTGGCGCTAAACGGGCGGGGTCAAGTGAGGGAATTGTGCAACCGTGACAGGAAGGATAGATAATATTTTATTTTTTTGCAAGTCACATCTACCATTGCACTTATTGTAACCTCAGGTTTCATTTTAAGGGTTTGTGATATTTTATCCAGCTGTTACAATTGGGCACCAGCAAAGGAAATGACATAGGATGCCAATTCATTATTTTGACTAATATCCTCACCTTTTTTTGTTAATTTTACTGTCAGCACTATCGGCCAATAATGTTGCCGTTTTCTGATCCACACCTTTTTTGGGCGAATCGGCTTTTTGTAACATAGATTGGATGAAAAGAAATGACTCTGGGGCTTTAAGAACATATTTTGAATGAATTATCTGAGGTTTGGGATCTCTCTCCTGTCCTGCTTGCAAGTTCAAAATCCATTGATGTTTTCTCTTTTTATTTTCAGTTTTTACTAAACTATAAACATATCAGTGATCATAATGACAATTTAATACATATTACCTTAAGTAATGCTCTTCTGATTTTACACTTAAAAACCCAAACTGTCTTCCGGTGTTTTTTTTCTCATTGAGCTCACATCCGTCCTTCCTTTCTCTTTGACCTTTTTTGAGATTGTTTGTAACCGACAGATCCAACCCCTTGCTTATTTTCTTCTTTACTGTTAGCGCACATTTTCCTTGCTGCTTTTTCCTGGGTTTTGCTTGTTTGATGCATCCAATCTTTTAATATGACTGCAGTGATATTTCACTGCCTAACAGAAATGAGATGAAACCATGTGAAACGTTCACATCAACAAATTATTCTTCGACCAAAATCACCCGTAATTTTATAGCACTTAAAAAAAGCTGAGGTAAATTGGCCAAAAGGAATCGAGTTGAACAATCCTATCCTCTTATTATATGATTAGTTCTGCTCTAATTGGTATCATGCATACAGTTACATAGTTCAATGCCATTAGGAATAGAGTTTAATTGCTTTAATTTCATTTGGAACATAAAGCCTTGCAAAGACATATTGCATGGCATGATTAAAATACTTTACAAGGGATGCATGCTATTCACATCATTAAATGAACATGTCAAGTGAAGTTCAACTGAAAAGCAACAGCATGAAATAATCTCATTACATTGGTCCAGACCAGGGGTTCTCAACTCGTCTTTCTTCAGGACCCACCAATCCGCCCTAATGACAAGCTGCGATCAAAATTAAGAACATATTTCCACTTCTCAGATATATCAGATACAAGGATTGTGCAGTTCAAAGCAGAGATAATATAAGATATTTACCTTTTTACTAACTTTCTTGGGACCCACAGGGTTGGCTAGGGTTACTTTAACTTGATTACTTTTAATTACTTTTGGATTACTCCAATACCAAATATGCTAATAAAAGACAAAATAAACTAAAAATGAATACAATGATGAATCACAACACGTGGTAAGCTTTCTCTCCTGGCTTTGATCTCTTTGATCTCCGGCAAAACTAACATAAAATGCGACAGAAAGAAAATGAAAATAAATCCAAACAGCTTGCCATCATCATTTTTGCCGTTCCATGTATTCCGTTACTCCCCAAGCCTGCACAAAATTTAGTAATTTTATTCATATTTAGTTTGAATTCCCTAATTAGTCCTCCTCCTATTTAAGCAAGTCATTCTCGTTCACTCCTTGCCAGTCCGTCATAGAACCTCCGCACACGCAAGGCAAGCACTTTTTGACTCTGGCTCTTGTCTGTCCTTACCTGTTCCTGTATCCTGTATCGATCCCCTGTCCATGGCTTCCTGATCGTCTCCGGTTACCTTACTCGTTTCAATCCCCGACCATGCTCTGTTGTCCAGTCCCGGCTGCCTGACTTGCTTCAGATCCCTGACAACGCTTCGTTCGCAAGGGCTTCCTGCTCCTCCTGCCCAGCGAGCACCGGATCGCTGTTGTTTTTTTTCCTCTCGCCCTGACTTCCCCGATCTCTTAATAAAGCATTGTGTGAAAAGTTACGCATTTAGGTCCACTGCTTGTATCGGTCATGACACTGAAGCACCCTCATGCTTGTCAGTAACAAAACAGTGGCTCTAAGCTTCCAACATGTTGGTGTCTCATGAGGTAGAGACAGTCTATTTTATTGGCACATAGAAAAAAAGTAAGGAGATATTGTGGTAATATAATCATCTTTTTTTCGCAAACAGATAATGTTTATCATTTTAAATATCAAAGCTATTTTTTATGTTAAATATTCCTTACTGTCATAATTATTATTGTTTTAAAATATCCCCAATAACTATTTATCGTCAAAGAACAATCATATTCTAAAATTTACAAAAAACAAAAACAAATATTTTTGCTGCGTAATAATTAATAATCACATTTTTGGGGGTGGGAATAAATTTTGTATAGGATTCCAATTGTTTTCCCTATTCCAAACACATTGTTGGGAACTAAAATGATTGTTTTGATCTTTCAAAAATTCTCAAAATGGGAATAATTGTAAGTCTTAGGAGAAAATCTCTCCTAACTCAAGTAATGCATTAGTTAAAACGATAGGAATATTTTCTTAACTTTACTAAAAGCAGTAAATGTAAGAGAAAAGGCGTAAAATAAGCAAAATTGTTCTTTTTAATAGTATATACAAGGAAATTTGCATCTTTTTGACTGAAACTTTGATATAGTTTAACAAACAATAAATCAAATCAAAGTGACTAAAATGGACATGTTAGCAGAAAACCAACAAGTGTATTACTGAGTTATGGACCTCAAATCCTCAGCTACAATGTTTTGAAGCAAGCTCACATAAAAGTCCTATTTTTGTTTGATTTAATGTGTCCCAAATGCCCATCCTGCATAACAATGGGTCGAAAACTTACGACGTGGGTGCGCTGAAACGACCCAAATACAAGAAAATGCAGAGTTGACTCATCAGTGACAGGCCAACTCTCCGATCATTCAAAGCTTCAGAGTTCATTAGGATTGTTTGTGGTACTTCACATTCTTCAAAAAGTTCACACAAATTGAAACCCTTCTTTGCATTATGCCCATGTGCAATTTCTTCTGTTTTGGCCAATTAAATGTCTTAACTTAAATGCAGGTTTCATCAATCATGAATACTTGTGCTAAATTTATTCAATCACATTGATTCCTCCTAAAAGAAGGAAAACACTATGCAACAATTCAAATCAAATGCTATTTATATGGACATTTTCAAACAATTAAATGCAACTAGAATTTTTGTATACAATGAGTGGGCAAACTACAGCCTGCAAGCCACGTGCAGCCAATCAGGCCTTTTTATCCGGATTGCCTGCCAAAAGAAAATCTTAAAATCATAGCGATGATATCTATAAAATGTCCTTTATCGGGGCAGGGTTCGTCATACAAAAAGACAGGCTGCCAGGTAAAAATATCCAGAACTCCGAGGCAATCAACATTACTGAATAGACAGGTGTAGACATGTTTAGAGATCCAGTTAGTCCAAGTGACAAAGTCGACAGTTCCAAAACTTCATCAGGCAGTATTAGTAGTCTAAAAGGTTGGGCAGGGGTTTGGCACACTGAGAAGACAAGAGCTCTGTGACAGGGGTGCTTGGAAAGTGACAAGTAAGGCGACCCACTAGCTAGGAACCAAGGGGGCAGAGTACTAAATAAGGAACGTGTCATGATTGCTGATTCGGGGCACCTGCGAATGCCCCGTTGGCGCCAACAGCCTTGAGCGCTGACTGGTTCATGGACTCTTTTTAAACACCCGGATTCTGGCTTGTGACAGAAAAAGGAGACAGGACCCAATAGCATTCGTTAAACTCAGTTTTATTGAAAAAGAGAGCAGTGCTTGCTTCCACGATCCGATGATCGTCGGACACGGGTAGCTGATGGCAAGTGGCACTTCCGTGTCGAGCGAGGATAGTCTTGGGAGGCAGGAAAGCTGATCGATAGCCGGGACAGGGGAGCAAGGGTGGTAACGAGTCCAGAAAAAAGGTCGGCAACAAGTATCAGGCAGGAAACGGCAAAACCGGTTGATGGCCGGGACGGAAGAGCAGGGCAGAAACGGGTCAAGGAACAGGTCGGCAACAGGTAACAGGCACGAAAAAACAGAGGAGGAGGTTGTTGGAGGGTACGGTGCTTGCCTAGCAAAAGCGTAGGTTCGCAGGACGGTCTGACAGCTTCCTTTTGGAAGCTGGGGGTTTAAAAAGAGTCCATGAACCAAGCAGCGCTCAAGGCTTTTGGCGCCAACGGGGCATTCGCAGGTGCCCCGAATCAGCAAACATGACAAAACGGGGATGAGTCATGATAGGAGGGTAAACTGTGGTGCAATAAAGACAAGTAATCATGAAAATAGAACCCGAAAGTAAATGACCGAATCAGTTAAGGGCAAGCAAGAGAGAAGAGAGAAAGATGGAGAAAGCGTAATATAACTTATAGTGCTCGTTGTAATTATTTTAAATACTCGTTTTCCCTCATTTTTAATCGAGAAATAGGTAAAAACTATCATTCTTTAACCAAGATAATAATAACAAGGGGGAAATATGTACTATACTGGAGAAATAGTCTCCTAGTTTTGAAACTTTTAGCCTTCCTATCCTATTAAGATTCTTTACTTACAAATTACTTCACAACATACATAGGACAAAAGTTTTCGAAATAGATTGTTTGTAAATCAATTATCCATGGATGAATTTGATTGATTTAAATCATTCATATGTATGTAATAATAATAAATGTGAGTAAAACGGTTAGGGGCTTGCCTTTTAGAGACATATGGTAAGTGAAACCGACAAATGGCTATTCTGGCATTCTACATAAATTGTTATGACCATTTGTTATGCTATTGCAATTTTTTTCAAACATAGTCCCAACTTCAAAGTGTACTTAGAAGCCACTTGAAAGCAACATCAAGATGTATTTGTTAGTTTGGGAACCCTTCATGTCTTCCTCCCACTTATCATGATTTGAAGTCTTTTCCGCATGCTCTTGATAAACGCATGCAATCTCCCACTTCTTGTTCTGAGCGTCTTTTATTCTCTTATTCCCACTTGTCTTTTTACCGACTCCCTTTTGTTGCACAAAGTAACTTCTTCACCCAAATGACAATCCTTGAAGGGATGGGAATACTGGCTCTTTTACAAATCCAGCCCACTAAAAAGAGCCGGCTCCCAAACAGCTCTACATATTTTTCTGTCGCGTTAATTCGTATAGTACCAATGAAAATATGCCCGAAATTAATTCATTAATCATTACAAAATATATATATCATGACTAATATGAAATAGCCGTTTTTCACTATACAGTGAACTTTTAATAATTTGAACTAAATTTGAACACAAAATCCCAGAAAAATACATAACGAATCAAAATCTAAATGGAAAAGTTGTGACTTTGAAACTAAAAACTTTGAAATACATGAATAAACGTTTTGATTTTTTATACGTAACAACTTTGAAGTGAAAAGTCCCTTCTAAAAAGACAAATATAAATCAAACTAGGTGATTGTGAGAATATCAATCAGAGTGAGGTGATTGTGAGAGTTGGTGCAGGATCTGGAAAACATGGCAGAAAACTGGTAGGATCAAATTGATAATTCGTGTGATATGTGTCATGATTACCAATGTGAATCATCTATGCCCGCTCATTTGGCACCAACCGCTGCGGGCTCTGATTAGCTCCCTGTCCCTATAAAACCCAATCCTGTCAATCCCCTGTTGTCAGTCCGTCTGCGAACCTCTGTGTATACAAGGCAAGCCTGTTTCGAACCTGACTCCCGCCTGTCCCGCTTTTGCTCTCGTTTGTCTCTGGCTACGACCTGTTTTGATCCTGAACCCCTTCTACTCTCCTGTCCTGGCATACGACTAGTTTCCGACCCCGACCACGCTTTGCTCTCCCAGTCCCGCCTACCGACCAGGTTTTCCGTCCCTGACACTACCATCGCTCGCTACGGAAGATCCACTACCGTGTTCGGATCACAATCCGAGTACGAGAGCGACTTGCTTCCCGCGTCCAGCGAACATCGGATCGTGGGCGCAGCCCTTCCTCTTTCTTTCAATAAAACTTGTATTAAACGTTACGCAATTGACTCCTGTTTACGGTCTGGCCTTGACAATATGTATGTGTTCTTTTTATCCTCTGTCTCTCTACCTAATACTACTCTACTCTGTCTTTACCTCTCTTTCTCTCTCTTCTTGTCTCTGTCTCTCCCATTCTCTCTATCGCCTTTTCCATCTAACTTTGTCTCTCCTTCTTTCTGTCTTATATCTCTCTTTGCCTATCTTTCCGTCTCCTTGTATGTCTTTCTGTCTCTTTCACTCTGTCTGTTTCTTTATCTCTCCTTTTGTGTCGGTGTCTCTATTTATCCACCCCAGTCTTCCATTTTGTCTGTTTCTCGCTCTCTATTTCGCTCCGTCTCATGCTTTCTCATTGAACTCGTGATGTATAGTACATGTTGGCTTTTGCTTTCTTTCTTCGTTTTCTTTCCGTGCCTTTTGCAAGTCACACATCGCAATACCATATTAGACATGCATACACAGTCTGCCATTTACCTTCACAGTTGAAGGAGAGGCATGACGGCACTAATCTCCCTCATTCATTAATGACGCTGAAATCCAGCACACCTCCAATGTGATCAGCTTCCAATTAGAAACCCATCAGGCTCGGGCTGCGTTTAATTGCCTTCTCTGCGCCGCACTTCCCAAACGGCAACCCTCCACCTATCCTCCTTCAACAGGATGCAACGTGGACAAGTGTTTATCCATCAAATGTTTGCACCAACCTTCAATACAGGGTGCCGTATAAAGAAGCTAATTGAGTGAAGAACTGCTGTGTAATTAACACCGTCAGTCATAATGTTTTAAAGGTGTAATGAGCCGCCAAGTATTGCTAAATTAGAGGATGTAAAATAATATGAATATGACTGCTTTTGAACTAGGAACATCTCTTTTTCAGCTGTGAAATTCCAAATACTTTATGACTGGTCACATGCACACATAGAGGAACAGATGAGGGCAGGGGTGTCTAACTCATTTTAGCTCGACGGCCACTTGGTATAAAACTGTTACGGGGGCCGGACTATAGAATAATTGCCTTTAATTGTGGGTTGGGGGTTGGATGGCTGAGGGTCTTTTCGGAGGCTCACAATTAAAAATCGGATTCAGACATGTACAATTTGATCATAAAGCAGTTTTTGTGTTTTTTTTCCCTCAATTTTACCTCAACTAAAATTTGATTTCTTGAGAGAATCTGTAAAAGGAAGCACACTCCACCATAGTTTATTTAGATGAGAGAAATTCTTGCGGGCAATAAAGTGACATAAATATCATTTAACATTATTTATAATGATTGATTAAAAATGTACTTCTTCATGAAAATGTTTACCTAAATAGGGGAACTTTGCTGTTAGATTTTATGTGAAAAAAAAGAGTTAAAGCCTCTTTAAACTCCTGTAAAGAAACCCAGGTGCTAATTTGACATTTTGAACTTTTCATACTACCTCAAACAGCGCATCTTTGAGTTTAATAAATCTTCAATAAAATAACATAAGGATGGGTTTCCTCAATCTTTTATGGTTGAATAATGGTGGTCAGCAAATACAGCTACATTGAATGTTTTGCGAGTAGTGCCTGGCTTTGGCAACATCCAGCGCATGTATTTAAAACTGCCAGTTATTGTTTGAGCCAAGACAGCTCATTTTCTCTTGTGCTTCTCTCAGGATTGTCTCACAGGCGGCCACATAAAATAATGTAGTGGGCTGCCTTAGACCTGCGGGCTATGAGTTTAAATCAAGTTTGTAAGAGAAACTATTATATTAAAGGGACATTGTGTTTCATTTAGAGCTTCTTGTTGGTTAAAAAAATAAATTCATACAAAAATATATAAAAAAAAAAGATAATAATAAATTTCGCTCAAAATGAGGAATAATTTTTGACAAATATCAAAGGGACACAGTGTATCATTTACAGCCTCTTGTTGGTTAAAAAATTAAATTCATACAAAAATATAAAAAATAATAATAATACATTTTGCCCAAAATGAGGAATATTTTTTGACAATACGGTAAGAATTCAATTTGTAAATATAAATATAATGTATGAAGTAAAATAAGAAATTGAATTGTTAAAAAGAGACAAATGGTCTGCTTATTTACCATATGGTGTTAGTGAAATTATTTTGTCGTCATGAATTAATAAAATATACCATAAAATTTGGGCCATAAGATGTTATTTGAAATAGTTTTAATAATAAACCGTACCTTAATCCCCCAATATTCTAAATGCCCGCTGTTGGGCCGCCCGACTTTTTATAAACAAATATGTGTCTGTAGAATGTTACCATTAAACGGTAAATGGTAAATGGTCTGTATTTGTATAGCGCTTTTCAAGTCAATGGAGACCTCCCAAAGCGTTTTACAATGTGCTTCACACTTACCCATTTACACACACACACTCACACACCAATAGGGAGTCAGCCATGAAAGGCGCCTACCTGCTTATTGGGGGCATTAAGGATTCAGTGTCTTGCCAGTCACCGAAATATGTCATGCCACATACTGTATTATCAGAAAGCTTAAACTTGTAATTCAAGATATGATATCTGTTTCAAAATATACTCATCAGACAAACAGCACGATCAGTCTGAAATAAGATACCCAAAAACTATGAAGCTGAAGTCACTATAACGTCCTCTGGCCATCTTTGTTCCATCAAGTACAAGTCATAGAAACCAACAGTGTAAAATGTTTTCTCAAAAACAGTTGATTATGGCGACAGATGAATAGGAATCCGCCTTAAATATTTCTGCTTCTTTGGACAATGCTTCTCGTAAACCATTATTTTTGTCACATTATTTGCATTTGCAAATAAACAAACTGGTAAAGGTATTCTCAATATGGTAGTTAGAGCTCCCGTTTCGATTGGCACCTTTTCCATGAGACGGACTGTTCATGCAAGTGGTATGCATACTCAAAACGCGGAGTTACATTAGCCTGCGTCTTCCTCGACACATATATTCCACTCTACTCACTCTTACCTGTACTGCTCTGGCGCCCCTGGCATAAGCCGCAGGGTTGAAAGCTTGGGAAGAAAAGTTGCGGCTTATACTTCGACTTTTAATGTAAGTGGAAGTATAGTGATACAAGAGTATAATTCTCTTTAAGGTGTGTTGAATTATAATTTTTTATACACAGCAGAAAATACATTTTTATCCCTAGGCAAACATTTGTGCTAATTATGAGTGTCATATTTTCTCGAATGTTATTTTTCTATTAAAGTGACATCGTGTATTATTTACTACCCTCTACTGAGGGGAAAAAAAACGTAATTCAATTTAAAAAAAAAAAACATTACTGATTAAAACAATAAGGAAAAAATACACAGAATGTATTATAAAATTTGTTAAATACACGTAGGTCGAGAGCATTGCACCTTTTTTACATAACATGAGCTTCCCTAGAGCAAAGGTTGGCAACATTTTTGACACAAAGAGCCATTAAAGCAAAAATATTTTGATTTTTTTTTTGGGGGGGGGGGAGCCACATCATATGTTTATGATAAATTCGACAAAACTGCCAAACTGGCTCTCCAGACACAAGCTAATTATTCAGCACATTTAATTTCACTGTGTGATCTTCTATGATTTGATAACATCTATGAAACAATAGTAATGCCAGAGCATGTGTCCCATATCAATATAAATATAACATTTGATATTTCTCCCTCCAATCAAATTGCCGTATGTGCTTTTCTAGGTGTTTTGGGTGTTTAAAGTTTGTTGTGTGGCTTTTCATATCACAGTGCCTCAACAATAATCATGGATTGTTGAGTGGGCTTCCTTGTAAAGGATTACTTAGCGGCAGGGTTGGGTAAGGTTACTTTAACTTGATTACTTTCAATTACTTTTGGATTACTCCAATACCAAATATGCTAATAAAAGACAAATTAAACTAAAAATGAATACAATTATGACTCACAACACGTGGTAAGCTTTCTCTCCTGGCTTTGATCTCTTGGATCTTCGGCAAAACTAACATAAAATGCGACAGAAACAAAATGAAAATAAATCCAAACAGCTTGCCAACATCATTTTTGCCGTTCCATGTATTCTCCCTAAGCCTGCACAAAATTTAGTAATTTTATTCATATTTAGTTTCTTTTGTCTTTTAATAGCATATTTGGTATGGGAGTAATCCAAAAGTAATTGAAAGTAATCAAGTTAAAGTAACCCTACCCAACCCTTCTTAGCGGTTTTACAGCCAAAACGGGTCTGGTGGTGTGACACCTTGACTGTAAACTGCAAAATTTTGTCCTATTTATATTGGACTGAACACTCAAAGCAGAGAGCATTGTCTCCGCTTGACTCATGCAATAACCAGCCCACATGTTTATTTTATCAAGCCAAATTTAATCATGATATTAGCCATAAATGGCTCGCGAGCAAAAAGTCCCTGACACCTGACCAGACATGATTGTCCACTATCTTGCTGCAACATGTACCCGCCAAAACCAATGACATTGTGAAAGTCTGGGGTAAAAAAATAAAAATAAAAATTGCATGTTTTGTTCACTTTGAGTTTCTGTATTTTTTGTTCTTTAATATGCTTTTAAGGACTCATTTTCGGTGGCATTACAAACTACGCTTAACTTTAGTGGTCAAATATTACGCAGTGTCCCTTCAGAGAACATCCTTTACTTTGCGAGAGATATTTCTTGTTAAAATTCAGCATTGCCGAAGTTTCCTTTCCTCTACTCTGTGTCTACATTTCTATGCTCTAATATTATGTATTAAACTCTTCCCAGAATTCGACCTTACAAAAGACTGTCTGGAAAATAACGCTGCATAAATTTCCATCCGAGAGATTTGTCAAGGTGAGCAGATTAAAGGCTAAGAATACTTGGCTCTGGATCATTGTAAGGTGATTATTTAGACAGTTGGAGCCTCTTTTCAGTTCTATTTCAGTGCTTTACATCAGATTGTGGAGAACAGACAGATCCTTGAGTCAGGTTTCTCTTTTTCAAGTAATTTTATTCTTTCCTGTCCAGTGCCATCTCTGGAACTAGACATTTTGTTTCCTACCCACCTGGTTTGGTTTATTTTAACATCCCATATCCAAGTAAATCAAATGTGTTACAACTAAGGATGGGGCTGCGAAAACAGTACTTTGAGGCTTGGACTTCGAGCACCAAATAATACAAGATACAGTATAACAAGGATGTGTATGGGTAGGCGTGACTGTCTGTGTGTGCGACTGCAATAGGCTGATGTATGCTGTCATATAAACAGCTAGGGTGGGCATACGTACAAGTCAATGGTCTACCTATAACAAACTGCGAATCATGGCAACGGCTACAGCAAGTATGTCAACAGCTTGTTCTATTGAAGAGTAATTCATCAACTAAATCGGACTTTGAGGAAAGTCCAAAGAGCGCAAAGAGATGGTGATCACAAGGCGGTGCTCCGTGGATTGTTATTGGATTCGGTAAGAGACTGAGGCAGTGTCGGGAGAGAAGAGAAGGTCCCCTCTGCTGCTACTAGGCTTCATAACAACTCTCACAAGCCACCAGCTTCGTGTGTATCTTATTATATATATACCACAGCCATATCCCCCTAGTGGAAGGTGGCTAGAGTCATTTTTGACTCTTTTTGGGAGATTGATTCAGAGGAGGGGATAACCAGCCCCCTCGCTCAACCCAACTGAGGTGTTGGGAGTCTTCAGGTGACCAAAACCCCCAATTCCAAACCCTAATGCTGAATGCCAAGCAGGGAGGCAACGGGTACCAATGTTTTAGGTAATGTTTTAGGCTTGAACCACAACCTTCCAGTCTAGGGGCGGGTGCCATACCCCCAAAGCCACCGAGCTGGTGTGTATCATGTGTATCTTTCCAATACCAAATCCATTACCAATGAAACGCTGATCAAGAGCTACATATATATATATATATATATATATATATATATATATATATATATATATATATATATATATATATATATATATATATTCAATGAAACGACAATGCGAAAATGAGTTTGTCTTATGTATGTAAGTTTGGATCAAATTGGAATAGAAGTATTCTAATGAGGGACGTGGCAAATAGTGTTCAAGTCCCTTGATTCAAAGGCTTTAAAAAAGTCAACACATTATCCTAATTAGGTCTCAGAAATTGCTTTTTATACTAATTGCATCTGAGAAATTGCTATCACTGATAGCTAATCCAGTTGATATTGCGATTTAATGATGTTCTTGTGAAAGATGTGGCTTGCTAAGGACAAGAGTCACATTGGATGTTACAAATGACACTTTAACAAAAACAAGTAATCACCCAAAATAAATGAGTAGCTCATGGACTTAACTGAACAAGACAAACACTATCAGTAAATATTTTTGAGTGAAAGAGTGAAAACGGATATTATGTACATTACTATACTGTGAAATGCAATATTTGCTTTTGGAAAAAAACAACAACATTACACATCAGGATGAAATGAGTAGCTCATGAACTTAACTGAACAAGACAAGCACTATCAGTAAATATTTTTGAGTGAAAGAGTGAAAACGGATATCATGTACATTACATTACTGTGAAATGCAATATTTGCTTTTGGAAAAAAACAACAACATTACACATCAGGATGCAGCACTATGAGTTCTTTTTTACTCTCCTCTCTCCTGCTCGCCCCTTCATTTTTGGTCATTTAATTCCGGGCTTTATTTTCCACCTTACAGTTGCATACCTGTCAACCTGTACGGTTTTGCCGTACAAAGGACGTTAACGATGCATTTTAAGACGTGTACGACGTTCAAGAAAATCTGTACGGAAAAACGCAAATTTGTCAACTATGTGTACCATCCGGGATACACCGACTATCAAGAATCAGCAAATGAATCAAGTAAAACGAGTACGCCCCGGTATCGTTGCAAACTAAACGAGTGTTTGATGCTACTGTATGCATGTGTCTGCCGCTGTAGTGCATAATTTCCACTCCCATGCAAAATCCCCCCCACTCGAAACACATCAATGGTTGATATTGTAGTTTGGTTTGCAAAACAGAAATGCCAACTAATTTTTTCCTCCAAAAATATCTTTATTTACAAATTTGAATTTAAAGTGTTATTAATGGATATCTTAGTTACGCTGATTACAGTTGTTCTTCTTTTTAAAATTTATTTTATTAAAAATATGTACAGAATGACATAACGAAACGCATGTACAATATAACATGTTAAACTACATAAATAAACACGTTTGGGAAAAAAAATATGGTGTAAGATTTGTTTGTATTTTTTCTGGGAAAATACGACAGTTTGTAAGGACATGGAGCCGTGGAGGTTGACAGGTATGCACTTGTTTGCACTTGCGTAGAGTTGCCTGTGGTTTTTCATCTGATCACAACTCATCCAAATACTCTTTCCTTTATTAGTAATCTTTCCCCTTTTTTTCTTTCTAGTTCCTTGCCTTTATGACATGTCCCAAGCACCCTGGTCACAGCGCGCTTGTCTACTCAGTGTACCAAAGCCATGCCTGACCTCCAGGACTTAGAATACCACTTTTTGGACTCTTTACTCCGCTACTTGGACTCCCTGGATTCCCATTTGCCTGTCTATTTGGTAATGCTTGATTGCCTCTCGTGTTTTAAAAAGTATTCTTTTGCTGCTTGACTTTCCGTATTTGGGACACTGCCTTAATAAAGTATAACTGTTTCATTGAACTAATTTGTGCCTATGGATTCTGATTCACTTTTGGCTTCGATGTTCCTCCTCACAGCTGTTCTCACTTGTCTTTACCTACAGTTTTTCCTCTTCCCTCTATTAGTACTCCACCCCCTTGGTTCTGATACAGTTTGCCTTTCTCTTCATAGTCCAAGCACCCCTGTCAGAGCACTCTTGTCTACCCTGTTTTGGACCGTAGATATTCTTCTTGGAATCGCTGAATGTCCAAACATTTTACTTATTTGGTAATACTTGCCTCTGATGTTCTGATCACAGTTGCCTTTGTACTTGCCTTTCCGTGTGACGGACACTGCCCTTATAACGGACAACCGTTTTATTGTACATCTTTGGGCTTAAGCTTTCTACTTTCACACCATCCCAAGAGGGCCCCCGACATTACACACATTTGATTTTGTATTCCATCCTAAAAATTGTATAAAACATTTATAAACACATAGCTGGAGAGTTAATAAAAATGTTGGAGTAGAATGTTACATGCTTTTACATCTAAAATCTTAAATTTTCTACCAACATATCATTATCAAAGCAACATAATAATCAGGGATTTAAGTTGACGTATGTGTATGGTCGTGTTTTTAGCTTTAAGACATAGACACATCTGCAGGTTTGATTTTGCCTGCAGCCACACAGATGCTTCAATTGGCAATCCAAACAATAATTCACATTGTAAAACATGCTGCATATGCAGGTACACACACACGGCTGTTAACTTCATATAGGGCCAAATTGACCAGCTTTTCTCTCCGGCAGTAGCAACAATGTCAGTTGTACATCTTAAATATGAAACACATGACAATTGAAATGTCACATTTAATGGGTTTCTTTTTTTCATTTACGTTATATAAAAGAATAAACCTGGTTCATGAAGTAAATCGCTTACACAAAATTAATTAATTTTAATTGGATACATTTGAGAAGTGGAAATATGTTCGTGGTTTGGGTATTGGCTGGTCATTAGGGAAGGAGCCCGGTGCCCTTGAGTGCCCACCCTGAGCCTGGGCCCATTCTTATCTAATAGTTACAACATTGGTAGTAATTTCCTCCCTGCTTGGCGCTCAGCATTAGGGGTTGGAATTGAGGGTTTTTGTCACTTAATGACTAGAAAAAATTGGGAAAAATCCCAAACCAAAAACAATAAAAAAAACCTTGGCGGGTCCTAAAATTAAAACAGTTGAGAACCAGTTTTTTAGATTAAGAGATATCCATTTCGGTGTATTGTAATGAATGGCCTTTGTTTGATAGTTGACTAAGCCATGTTTACAGATTGACAGTGAAATATTTTGCAAGCTCATTTTATGTACATGCCACTTTTTTATTTTTATTTTTAATCATTTAACCTTCTAAATGTCACTGTTCTGCAATAAGGGATTTGACAATACAAGAAAATTACTTAACAAAGCCTTTCCTTATACAGATAATTGCAAGTCACACATGAAATTGATCATATTTACTTGCAGCATAAAAATATATGCGGACTATCTCCAAGTGCTTTGGGTAAAGCTTTCTTCTGTGTCTTGTAAAGCTAACGGCTATTCCTGAGGGGGGAAACAAGCTCTAGATTCGATCTTTGCCAGTCTTGTGAAAGCGTGCATCACTGCTGCACAGCTCTTGCGCTATCCAAGGGGAAATGGAGACTATCATTTGGTGAGTTTCGTATGCAGTAGTTGCTATGCAGCAATGTGCAGCAAGACCACTGGAAAATTAAGACTTATGTCCAACTGCTCTGCATTAAAACATGCATCTACCATTAACACTCACTGAGGATATAAATTGAATTGTGGAAAAATATGTATTATTGCACGAAAAAAAAGTAAAAACACAAAACTATTGCACAGAACTGTGAAAACATATTTTCTTGTGTGTATTGTCATTTATTTGGACAGCAGAGAAAACAATCGGGACTACACTTCCCTCCATTCAGGACATTGGCCAGAAGCGCTGCCTATCCCATGCTAAGAACATTATCGGGGACCCCTCTCACCCCCATCATGGACTGTTCACTCTGCTAGCCTCTGGGAAGAGGTACTGCAGTGTGCGGTGCAGGACCACCAGGTTCCGCAGTAGTCTAGTCCCCCTGGCCATTAGACTGTTAAATGGTCAATCTAACATATAGTTAACCTAAATCTTAACGGCTGCTAATCTGACTTTTTGCACTACTGGCAGTTCTTTATAGCTTGCCACTCCTTGCACATTTGCTCTCGGCACTATTGTACTTACAGCGTTATTGTTACAGTGTTAATGTTACTGTTTACCTGACTTGTTAACCTGAATGCCCATTTTGCACATCGGGTTAGCTACTCCTCTTGCACTATCGGCACTATGGTATGGTAAAATACTATACGTAGCCATAATACAATACAACTTTTACTTATATCTGTACATTCGAGGAAACTGTGCGGGTCAGATGTATCGACATTTCGTTCTGTATACACGTGTACTAGAATGACAATAAAGTAGATCTGAATCTGAATCTGAATCTGAATTTTGTCATCTATGGTCATGTACAGTATTTGCCCATGTATTTTGTCATCTATTTTGTCGTCCATTTTGTCATTTATTTTTTTGATGTATTAGGTTATTTATTGTGTCATATATTTTGTTGTGTACTTTGTCGTGTTTTTGTCATGCATTATGTCCTGTATTTTGTTATTTTTTCCGTTAGTTTGTTGTGTATTTTGATGTGTGTTTTGTCATACATTTTGAGTAGAGTCCACTCCACCCACAGAACAATCCATTCACAGAAGGTGACCAGACGTTCCAGCTGCAAAATGAAGATTCAAAACCCCAAGTGTTTCATATGTATTCAAAAGATCAATGATCTGCATCTGTGTGTCATGTTTATGCCAGAAATTAGTTCCCTGCGTGTTATGGTAAAATTATGCCTATATCAATAATTATTATGATCAACCAGTTAGAAAACTTTATGTGGAAAGCATCAACGGGAACACACCGGTGACTTGGATCGCGCCTCTTGACTGGGACTTCCCACACCTCTAAAATAAAGGCACAAAGCTCCTCCAAACCTCTTCTTCCTGCTGCCTTCACATGTGCTCAAAGCAGGGGAGGTCTCGCCGGCCTAGGTCGCCTGAGCACAATGGCGACCAAGAAGGCTGAAAGTCACAGCCTTATCCCCCCCAGCCAGAAAATATGGCAAAACCAAGCTATGGTTCTCCTTTTCCCTGTATGTGCGACAAATGGGATGAGAGACTTTTCTCAGTTTTTTTTTCCGCCGTGCAGCCAAATAGATGATCTCCTCCTTTCGAACATGACGTAATCATCATCATCCAAGGGCTTGAGTAACAAAAACACCGTGCGAATTGGTAAGATAGCCTAATGTTGACATTACTGCTACATTTAATAAATAGAATGTCTAAACTTTGAATGACCTCAACAACTTCTTTTGGAGGTTCGAAGCACAAAATGGCACCCCTGCAGCGAAAGCGGTTCCACATCAGGACGAAAAAGCACTCCTCCTGGACTCAACTGACGTGAGGAAGACCCTGAGAAGGGTCAACACACGGAAGGCTCCAGGCCCTGACAACATTCCAGGGCGGGTCCTTAGGGAGTGCGCCGATCAGCTGGCTTGTGTCCTAACAGACATTTTCAACACCTCGCTAGACCAAGTCACGGTACCATCATGCTTCAAGGTTGCCACCATCATCCCAGTGCCAAAGAATCCCCAGATCTCATCATTGAACAATTACCGGCCCGTTGCACTGACTCCCATCATAATGAAGTGCTTTGAGAGACTGGTTAAAGAGCACATCACCTCCAGTCTCCCCTCCTCACTCGACCCCTTTCAGTTTGACTACCGGACAAACCGCTCCTCCGGGGAAGCCATCACCTCTGCGCTTCACCTGAGCCTGACACACCTAGAAGAGAAGAAAACCCATGTGCAGATGATGTTCCTGGACTTGAATTCAGCATTCAACACGATCATCCCACAACACTTGGTAGACAAACTGAGACTCCTGGGCTTCAACACCCCCTGCGGAACTGGCTGCTGGACTTCCTCACTGACAGACCTCAGTCAGTGCGGATTGGTCAGAACAGCTCCGATGTCATCACCCTCAGCACGGGCTCCCCCAAAGGCTGTGTCCTGAGCCCCCTGCTGTTCACCCTGATGACACACGACTGCGTCCCCAGGTCAGCCACAAACCACATTGTGAAGTTTGCGGACGACACAACAGTGGTGGGCCTCATCAGGGACGACGACGACCTGACCTACAGAGAGGAGGTGGAGCAGTTGGTGGGCTGGTGCAGAGAAAACAGCCTGGTCCTGAATGTTGACAAAACTAAAGAGATCATCATCGACTTCAGGAAAAACCAGCCCAACCATGCCCCACTTCTCATTAACAACAAGGCTGTGGAGGTTGTCAGCAGCACCAAGTCCCTAGGGGTGCACATCACAAACAAACTCACCTGGACCGTGAACACTGGTGAAGAGGGCACAGCAGCGCCTGTACTTCCTGCGGAGGATGAGGAAAGCCCACCTGCCCCCACCCACCCTCATCACATTCTACAGGGGCACCATAGAGAGCATCCTGACCAGCTGTATCCCTGTGTGGTGTGGAGTCTGCAGTGCCTCGGACTGGGGGAGTGTGAAGAAGAGGGAAGAGGTACTGCAGTGTGTGGTGCAGGACCACCAGGTTCCGCAATAGTTTTGTCCCCCTGGCCATTAGACTGTTAAATGGTCAATCACACACATAGTAAGTGTACACTGCTGCTAATCTGTAAATCTGTTTGTCTGTTTTGTTTTTTGCACTACTAGGAGTTCTTTATATGTAGCCACTCCTTTGCACACCTGTTCTCCTCTGCACTATCGTACTACAGTGTTATTGTTACTGTACAGTGACTTGTTTACCTGACTGCCCATTTTGCACATCTGGTTAGCTGCTACTCTTGTACTTTTTGTACTATTGTATAATAATATACCTATCCATAATTATTTAGTATATTATTAGTACTTCAATACTCCAACTCAATACAACATTTTATTTATATCTGTACATTCAAGGAAACTGTGCGGGTCAGATGTATCGACATTTCGTTCTGTATACACGTGTACTAGAATGACAATAAAGTAGATCTAAATCTGAATCTATTAAATCATCAAATCCGTATTTTGATAATCACTTTATTTAATTTAGTTGTTATTAATGTACCTTTATTCCATCCTCATATTTGAATGAAGTATTTACTTTTTGTGATCACTTGTATCAATGTATTCATTCATTCAGCATTGTACCTTCACAGCGGTGGTTCTAAGTGGTGTTCTGATAAGTCTACCATTATATTGTAAAGATGTAACTTCCATACTTCGACTGGAAAATCCATTTTTCAGTTACGTTTTGTTTTTTAGTTATGTTTGATTTTTATCAGTTCATGCAATCTTTCCTATAAAAAGAGTGGTCAGACATTTTGTCAAAGGTTGTTTATGATTTTATCCTGTTCACAAGCATAGAATATTCTGTTCATTTCTTATTTTATTTCACTTGAATAAAAGTCCCTAACAGAACTGCTCTCGTTTGCGTTTGTTTCTTTGTCTAAATACTCATTTAGAATTACGGAAGTTAAATTAAAAACACGCCATGACACGGAACGCTAACAGAACCCAACTATGACTAGAAAAATAGTAAACAAGTAAAATAATTCCTAAAGTATAGATAAGTATGTACTTACTAAACTGAAGCAAAAACCATAAAATACCCTAAAATGTTTTTTTTTTTAATTTCCAACTTAGATGACAATACAGTAATCAATTGTGATGCATCATTGATTGCTAATAATGACACAAATGCTCACTGCTAAAGAGGCAAATTACAATGTGTGCAATATTGCCTAGGGTTTTTTAGCGATTTAACTTTTTTCCCCCTTTTCCCCTTAAGGCAAAATTAAATGGGCGGATTAAACACGACAATTACCTAAGGATTTGAAACCCACGAGGAATGTTTGTGAGGAATAATCTAGTATTCAAGTCTCACTTTTCTTTTCCTTTGTCTGTTTCCCGAACTAATTTCCATGCAGTGTCAATTAAACCCACCAGGGGAAGTTTCTCTGTAAGTGAGTGCAGTGTTAGGAATCCTCTTGGGATGGTGCGGACACACAATGCAGAAGATCAGATTAGTCTAGTCAAATGGGTGCCCTTTATTATGGCAGTGTTTATCACAAAGGCAGGCAGTACCCATGCCACCAGAGGCAAACAATTCTCATTAAATAGACAGGTGAAAGGTTCATAGATCCAGTAAGTCCAAGCACCAAAGACAACTGTCCAAAAGGTCATCAGGTTGTATTTTTAGTCCGGGACATCAGGCATGGGTTTGATACACTGAGTTGACAATCGAACTGTGCAGGGGTGCTTGGAATGTGATGAGAAAGGTAACAAACTTCCAAGGAACCGTGGGAGTGGACTACTAATATAGATAAGTGGAAAAGTCGAGACAGGAGGAAAAAGTGTTATCATATAAGGTTAGTGACAAAAGAGAGAAAGTAAACATGTATAGAGAAGGATAATTCAGAGTGCAGTATCAAGACATCTATTGGTGAGATACAGGCTAAGCAGGGGTAGCTTTTGAGAGTTGGCCTGACCTGTTTTGCCTTCTCCCTGCCGCCATCTCAGTCACACACGAGTGAAAAGCAGCCTCAGTTACATGTGCCATTGTTGTAATTAACACATTGATACGTTTATTCTGTTTTGACGGACAGTTGATACAATCACTTAGCCAATGTGATTTAATGCTCATGCTAGCAGATTTCTTTTAGTGTAGCATGACAATGGTGAAAGCACAAAATAATCCAGTCCAAAAGCCAAACCAAACCCTCTTAAAAGATGAAAAAAAATGAGATTAGAGCCTGTCTAATAAATACACGTACTCACATGATTTAAGCCAGAAGATGGTGTCAGCAAGTAGAATATTTTTTAAATCTGGAAGAAAATCTAAAACAATTTTTGGTGCCTAAAATCCTAATTGATAATATAAACCAGCTCAAGGAAGGAAGGTTTCAATTATTTAATGATCATGAACTTTCCAAACAGTATTAGTATCTGATCGGTATCAATCAATACTACCCTTTATTTACTTGGTTTGGATAGATACCAAAATTCCCAGTACCACCCAACTCTACTGACACCAATGCATGGGCTCTATGTGCAATCTGCGTGCCCACATGTCAACCTTTAATGTGTCCAAGGTGTCCTTTTCTTCATCCGCCTTAAAGCAACAACATACACAGGAAGCGGCACACGTTTTGAAGAAAATCCAATACTTGACAAGCCTGGTAAAGGTGAATATGTCTCTTTCAGTCTGCGGCAACTCCACTCTAGAGAGTCCTTTAAGTCTGAATTAATATGAGAACATTGAATCGAATTGCAGCTTGGGATCTAGTCACATTCAGTTTGGTTCGTGCTTTTTCACATCAGATAACTTTTAATAACCCCAATAAACACAAAACACACCGCAAGGCTAAACGAGGTAAAAGTAGGCCCCCCATTAAAAATTGGAAATTGTATTTTCTCCCTCAAAGTCCTCTCATTCTAAATGTCACTCAAGCCAACAAGTGTTCTCCAGTTGAAAACAAGGAAGCAAACAATCCTAAAAATGCTTCTGAATAATGATAAAACAAGGGCACCAATTGGAGTGTGCTCTAGTTCATGGCTAAATGTGTTTTTGTATTCAACATCACTTAAAATAAATCGACACGATGCAGCAAAATGAAAACAGCAGGTCCCAGGATGACAAACATTTAGATCGGATTTTGTAATAAATCCCAAAAATCTTTTATTTCATATTTTTCTCCCTTTTTTGGGGAAGACATTGTACATTTTCTTTGCAGGCAGCCCATAAAGCTGGGGTGGGCAAAATAAGGATAGGGGGCATTTTAGTTCACTCCATCAATCAAACATGGTAAAGATGTAATAACAAATTAAATCATATTAAATAAAGTAGAACTAATAAATATGTTTATTGTGGGGGAAACAGTTTAGTGCCCATTGTCCTCTCATGTGGCTACTATAATAATACTCCCAAACTAAATTTTTGATTTAGCGTTTAAAAACAGGGACCTAAAATATTATTTTGCTTTAAATCTGAAAAGAAAACTACATTTTACAGAATTCCTACAAAAAATACTAGTACAATAACACCATTCTACATAAATACTACCACATAAATACTACTACAGAAATACTACTACGGAAAAAGAACTGCATTAATATTCCAAAAATACTACAACAGTAATAGATGGGTTGGCATGGAGAGGGATGGGTGCCACCACACGAAATGGTGCCCCTACAACCCTAGTGATTAAGGGACCTAACCAACCAACCAACCAACCGCCCAACCACCCAAAATACTACAGAAATACTGCTACAAAAACACCAAAAAATATCCTCAAGGAATAACAACAAAAATTCTTCAATAGAATAACTACAAATATAGTACAATGGTGATACTACAAAAATACTACTAAAATACTATAAAACTGAATATCAAATTTAGTGCTTAAAAGAAGAGACCTGATATATTATTTTGCTCTCATTCTGAAAAAAAATAAAATACTACTATGGGATAATTACAGAAATACCAGTATAGCAATACAATAAAAAAAAATCTACAGAATTAATGTAAAACTAAATATCAAATTTAGTGCTTAAAACATGGACCTAATTTTTATATCATTCTGGAAAAAAATGAGAAATATTTCCAAAATAAAACTATAATACAAAACACCACCAAAGAAGTACTAGAAAAAGACTACTTCAGTAATAAAACAAAAATATTACAGTTATACTAAACGATTTTTAAACAGGACATAATATACCGGATTGCTTTAATTCTGAATAAAGTCATACTGCAGAAATACTACAAAAATACTAATACAGAAATACTAAAAAAAATAATATACAGTAATGCTCCAAAAATACTATAAAAATACTAAAAAACTATGTATCAAATTAGGTTAATTGGTTAAAACAGGGATCTACTACAACATGTTGCTCTAAATCTGAAAAAGACATTGTAGAGAAGAGAACTACAGTATAAACATACTACTATAGTAATTCTATAATGCAAAAATACTACTAAAGAAACACTGCAGAAACTAAATATAGAATAAAGTTAAGTGCTTATAAAAGGTTAATTTTTACAAGGCTGGCCGAGAAATCTTAATATTTTTCAAACAACTACAAATGAAGTTAGAAAAGGAATTGAGGACAACCTCAATACTTAAATAAAATATGTGTTCAGTAACATATCTTTAGTTATGTTTTTTTACCATTATAACAGGTCTGTTTAGAGTGCATCCCTTTCCTGTACCGGATAATATCCCCCCTACACGCAGTTGCACCGGATGATTTTTTGAAGGACTTATTTTTCAAGGTGCAAGGTGAGTACACTATTGTCTTCTTTTCCTCGATTTCTGATGCAAAATCAAAACACCGTCAGCATGCAAGTTTCGCAGTGATTACTAAGTGTATGTTTTCAAGCCATTCATCAAAAGAGACGCATGAGGAATGACAAACAGGGTTTAAAATGCAAAGTACACTACAGTATTTGCACACTTGATGTGTAATATCGGATTGCCTTGCCTTAAAGACTATACCGATTCAATAATATGGATCCCCTTCCTCTCAATTAGGGATGAGGTAAAAGTCATGAAATCTCAAAGTCTGTTTTGGAAAGATAAGCATGTTGTACTACACTCCTAAATATCCATAAGCAATTGAAGCAGTGAAAAAAATCCATTCATTCCTTGCCTAAGTCGGGGTCAGTAAGTGGTTTTGATAAAAAATCCTTTGACGATTTAATCTAACGAAGTGAACTTAAATTAATCTTAAAGGACTGTGTGTATGTAATCTTTGATCACTAAATGTCACTGTATTGTGCAGTGAAACCAAAAACGAGGGCTAAAAAACATAAAGAAAATACAAATTACAGAGAGTCACAGTGAGTGGTGTGCACCGTTTTCCTTCTTATACTTTTAGCGGGCCTTGTGCGAATTAAAAATAAAAATAGAAATAAAACAAAAAAGAACAGAATGGAAAATGAAATTTTATAAAAAAGAAAAAGACAGATAAACAAAGCAAAAGGAAAGGAAAATATAGGAAATCAAAGTAAAAAGGAAGAAAAGAGAAGAAGGGGAAAAATAAAAAAGAAGAAAGCAAGGGCTAAAAGTAAAAAAAGGTATGCAAAAATACTTGCTGCTAATCAGCACAAAGAGCACTCAGTTTTTAAAATTACAAATTATGTTATTAGTATGTTGTTACTTTGTGACTATCAGGTTAATTATTGGAGATAGGGTTCAAATAGACTCAGTCAACCACTAGAAACATAATTTTACTAGAAAATAACAATGACCCAGCATTGTTGAGCTATTTTCATAACAGGGCCGCGACACTTCTTCTTCCAAGGGCACCATGTTGGGCAACTATTTGGAGCCAGGGACCTTTTTGGGTGCAAAAATGTAGCCAAGCGGTCAATCCTGGAGACAGATCTCAGTTTTTTTCATTAAAGAATAAATACAGATGCAGATATTTACATATTATTGTTTTTTTTTTTTTCAAAAAGATCTCATTCAATTGGTTTTGAAATGCTCGCGAATAAAGCCAAATAATATATTTGATCCCATTTTAAACCACTCAATTTGATCATTAGTTTTCTAGCACATACAGGTATATTGCTATAGCATTCCAATTCTACCTTGCACAGTGTCGAGGCAATTGCATATATAGCCTATGTGGTGCTAAAAAAATTAAATGGTTCGCTCCAGTATATAAAGAGCATCCTCTCCGCTGCAGTTTACAGTCAAGGTGTCACACCAACAGACCCTGTTTTGGTTTCTAAGGAGTCCTTTAAATGGAAGACATGATTAAGGTTCACTCTTGAAACACTTTATGATAAAAACCCACAGAAAAAATGTAAACAGCCAGAAACACCAGCCAAACAGACAGAGCAATGTGATTGGGTAAGCGTTAGGGGTGGGAAAAACTATGCACATAACACACTTTTAGCTGCCGAGGTAATAAATTCTCTATTGTCGTATGTAGTATATATATATATATATATATATATATATATATATATATATAAATAAAAAACCTTATACAATATATGATATACCATATACCATATACCGTATACCGTATACTATATACCATATACTATATACCATAATTTCTCTTTTAGTTCTTGAATATAGACTACGACGTTTGTTAAGGCCCGGTCACACAGCCTTTCACAGGCGTATCGAGGCTGAATCACGGCCAGGAATTTCTGCCCGTGAAGCAGACGCGGTGGAAAATGTGCAAAATTGGCTAAACCCGCTGTTTACCCGTGGTATGCCCGCGAAACAGACGCCGGCGACTGTTCCGCGTCCTTATCGCGGGTAACCGCGGCTGCATCGCGTTTGACCGTGCTTACACGCGGTACACACGCTAATGCACGTGATAACACCGTGATACAGGTGCAGAGCAAACGTGCTATGATCGTGCTCCACCCGTGATTACCCGCTAAAATTTCGCGTCCTACCCGCGTGTAACCACGTCTTGGCCGCGGCCGTAGCAAGTCCTAGCACGTTCGTACCGCGTCTTTACCTCGTGTGTGCCACGTGTGCCGCCCGCGGTTACCCGTGGTCTAAAGTTTTGAGCAGCGCAAAACTTTTTCGCGCGGCCAACCGCGTGTGAAATTCTTACCGCGTGTAAAGCACGGCTGTATCGCGTCTGTATCGCGATCTCAAAGCGTCCAACAGCGTCTGCTTCACGGGCAGAAATTTCTGGTCGAGATTCAGCCTCGATACGCCCGTGAAAGGCTGTGTGACCGGGCCTTTAAACTGGTGAAAGAACATGAACTGGGTTAAGATTTCATGCGTACCAAAACCTGTAATTCAGTCCCACAAATTATTTATTCTTTTTTTTATATTTTTTCGATTTTCACAAACCTGAGAAGCATCACACTGCTGCATATGGCTTTTAATTCTCTGGTTTCCTGGCTGCATGAGCCTTCCCTGATTTGCATAGGTAAGTACGCTGGATAGACTTATTTCGTTTTGGGAAAATCCTGCTTGAAAAATTGTTTTTTCTTTTTTTAAAAAAGCTCTTTGGCATTTGTTTGTTCAACACAAGAAAGCTTAACTACGTGACATTCAAAGTCTCACTAGATGATTGAATGAATGAGAAAATCAAATACTTTGAGTGAATAAAAGTACTTTTAAAGACATTGTTACTGCAGTAACTGGTCAAGATCTCAAGCTACCTCTCTTTGTTTATTCATCCCGGTTTCTCTGGTTTGTGTTGCCTTTACTTTGTGAAATGATCAATTTCGGTGTTTCTCGACTTTTAAAGTTAACACACTCAGGGTTTTCGCTAAACCTCCTCTGTAAACCACAGCTCTGTCACAGCTATATTCTTACAGAAATGACTCAAAAAGCAGATTGAAACCCAAAACAGTAGTTAAATGAACAAATACAGCAGTGATTGTTTCGTAGAATGTGACACAAATGAATAAACAAATACACGAATAAAAATAAAATCTACTCGACCTGTCAGTTTTTGATGATCATTGTCTTGTTAAAGTCCTTGAAAGTCCAGAATTGTGATATTTCCCATCCTTAACTCGCTTTTTTGTCTTTGTTTTTTTTAATAGCAACTGTCATGAGAGGCATTTGGCAAGAAAGGCTATCGATCCGTGCAGTAAATTGAACTCCTACATTGGGACAGCCTGCAAGTTGTTGTTGTTTTTTTTATTTTCGTATCTGCTTTTTTGAATTGGATCATGGCACAGCTTCAGGGGCACCTTTTTACTAAAGTTAAACAATTAGAGTCTGTTTTTATTTTTCCTTTGTGGGCCATGGATTTTGCTGTAAAATGTAAACTGTCTCAGACTCAAGAAAGCGCGTTTTTATTTGCGTTCAATACACATTTCAGCATCTTGCAAAGGGGATTTTCTCTCCCTCTCTATCTTTTTCTTTTTCTATATTTCTTTTTCTTTGTCTGTCATAATTTCTCTTATTTTTTTAATTATTTGTCTTTCTTTCATTCTTTCTTTCATTTTTCTCTTTTCCTCTATCTCCCTGTATCTTGAACTCTCCCTTCCTATTTTCTTTTTCTCTATTCTCTTGTCTTTATTTAGTTATGCTTTTCTCCCTCTTTCTATTGCCTCATTTCTCTTTCTTTATCTCTTGTTTTCTTGGTTTTTCTCCCTTCCTGCCCCTCTCTTGTTTCTCTGCTTCTCTACTTATTTACCTTTTTATATTCAAGTCAAGTGATGTCAATTTTATTTGTATCGCCTTAATGACAAGGACTCTCAAAGGGCTGCACAGAACGCAGACTATTACATACTACAGAATATTAGTCCACTTTCCCCAGATCGAAACCTATATATAACCTCAAGGAAAATAAACCTTAAAAAGGGACGCACCTGGGGTAATCCCCGTTTGAGGATGACCATGCTACAAATGATTTAGCAAGGGAATCAACAAACAATACGCAGACTTCATCAACACAAAATATAGGCCATTCATAAACTATAGAATATAAGTATGTTGTAAGCCTAAATTCAACAGTTCCACTGAAGTTGCAGATTAAAACCCAGACGGCAGAGCATTCCAGGGCACCGGGGCCCAAGTGGAGAACTCTCTTGAACTTCTTCTTGGCTATTGGAATGACCAGTAAACCAGCATTTTCCAAGTGAAGGCTCCGTGCAGGAACATAGGGGGAAATTAAATCAGAAAGAAATGAGGGGGCAAGTCCATGCATTACTTTGGATAAAACCAACAGAACCTTGAAATCCCATTTTAAACTGACAGGGAGCCAATGCATGTCAGCCCATATCAGGGTAATGTGTCTTTCTTGTTTTAGTTGAAAGCCTCGCTGCAGCATTTTGTACCAGCTGCAGGCGTTGATTCTAGACTTCAGGAGACCAGAGAGTAGTACATTACATAATCGAAACGGGAGGTAACAAAAGCATTCATTTTCATATCAGCATCAGACTGGGACAGAGCGAATTTGTACAGTGTTGTGAAGATCAAGATAAAAAAAATTGATATAGTTATATTCTTTACGTGTCACTGGAAGAACGAATTAGGGTCAAATGTGACACCTATATTTTCGACCAGGTGACTTTGGGTGATGCTACATATGTCAATGCTGAGAGCTATGTTCAAGAACAGGGCACAGCATTTACATGGACCATTAATTACATCTCAGACTTTTCAGGGTTAGGACACACAAAGTCGGGTTGCATCCATCTTTTTATATCAGTAAAGGCCCGGTCACACAGCCTTTCACGGGCGTATCGAGGCTGAATCACGGCCAGAAATTTCTGCCCATGAAGCAGACGCTGTTGGACGCTTTGAGATCGCGATACAGACGCGATACAGCTGTGCTTTACACGCGGTAAGAAATTCACACGCGGTTGGCCGCGCGAAAAAGTTTTGCACTGCTCAAAACTTTAGACCACGGGTAACCGCGGGCAGCACACGTGGCACACACGAGGTAAAGACGTGGTACGAACGTGCTAGGACTTGCTACGGCCGCAGCCAAGACGTGGTTACACGAGGGTAGGACGCGAAATTTTAGCGGGTAATCACGGGTGGAGCACGGTCATAGCACGTTTGTTCTGCGCCTGTATCGCAGTGTTATCACGTGCATTAGCGTGTGTACCGCGTGTAAGCACGGTCAAACGCGATGCAGCCGCGGTTACCCGCGATACAGTCGCCGGCGTCTGTTTCGCGGGCATACCACGGGTAAACAGCGGGTTTAGCCAATTTTGCACATTTTCCACCGCGTCTGCTTCACGGGCAGAAATTCTTGGCCGTGATTCAGCCTCGATACGCCCGTGAAAAGCTGTGTGACCGGGCCTTAAGGCAGGCCTCCAAATTTCCACCGTTAAGTGGGGCAGATTCCTCCATTGGAAGAGACAGTTGAGTGTCACCTGCATAGCAATAGAAACTGATGTCTCTGTTTCTCTTACTTTATCTATCTCTATCCCTCTTTCTCCTTTTCACTCTTTTTCCTTTTCTCTTTCCCTTATCGATCTCTTTCTCTCTCCCTCATTCCCTATCTTTATCTTTCTTTCTCACTTTTTGCATCCTTGTTTCTCCTTTTCTCTCTTTCCTTCTTTCATTTTTCTCCTCCATTTTCTTTCTTTATTTTCTATTTCCCCCTTCTTCTATCTCCACCTCTCTCTATCTCTCTCCACATCACTCTCTCTCCCCCTCTCTCTCTCACTCTCTCTCGCTTTTGCTTTCTTTCTCTATATCCTCTTCTTGATCGATATATCTTTCTGTCCCTTTCACTCCTTTCTTCTCATTTTATTTTGCTTTAGATCTCTTTATTTCCCTGTCTTTGTTTCGCCCCACTTTTCTCTCCCCACTTTCTCATTCGCTCCCCTTTTCTTTGTGTTTTTCCTCTTTCTCTTTTTCTATCCATCTTTCTTATCTTTTTGTTTCTCTTGTCCATTTCTCTTATTTTTGTCTTTCTTTTTCTCTTTGTGTGTCCTTTGTCTTTCTTTTTATTTGGTTCATTCTTTTTCTCTCTTACTTTCATTGTTTCTCTCTTTCTTTATCAGTGTTCATTTTCTTCACTCTTTCTATGCCTCTTTTACCATTTTCTCTTTGTTGCTCTCCCCTTTTATTTATCTATTTTCCTCTTAATCTCTCTATTTCATGTTCTCTCTCCCTCTCTATGTTTTTCTATTTCTCATTCTCTCATCATATGCTGCAATTTAAAGTGCCTGCTTGAAGACAATCTTGTGGTATGAGATATGAAAAACACTTCTTCGTTGATTCAGTAAATAATGTATTACAATTTGATAGCCCCAATACTGTCTTCAAACTGTGACAATGATCTCCCATCATTTTTTGCAGTCAAGAGGAGAAGCACAGAGATGGATCCTGGGGGTGAAATTTTAGAGTGAAGACATTTGGAATTTCTAGAGTGCAAGAATGCAGATATCGGTTAGACTATACTCGTTGGCCAACCTGAGAAATACATATTCAGCACGCTGATAGAGTTCAGTTGACCTTTACTCGGGAAAGGGTTAAATCTGATGAATGGGGTGATACACAAATAATAATAGCGCAAGAAGGAAAGCGAGACAAGTCCAAGCAAGATGCTGCTGGGCTGCCACACGTGATTGTTTAGTGAAGTGAAGGCTTTATTTCATGGAGGCAGAAAAGAAAGCCATTATCGTTAAACGGTAATCATATTATTTTGTACACGTTAGATAAAGAATTCAGACATGTGGCTTATGCAAAAACAAATCTCAAATGTTACGAAATGTTAAAAATGAAGTGATAAGATAAAAAGAACAATTAAGTATGGGATTAAAATACAGAGAAGTTGGACTCAAGTAAAGGGCATTATCTGTGCGCTGCCATTGATACCATGGCTGTGACCAACGCCTTTCTCATATCAACACCTCTGCAGACGTGTATATGTCTAAGTCGGCGTACTGGTATTCCAAATGGTGGAACTGATATACAAATAATTAAAAATTCATGTCTGGTGTCTGCATTAAATGTGCCCCAGACAGTCAGAACCAGAACAGACAGTAGACCCAAACGCGTATCGTTTCACACCAAGCTTTATTGAGGAAGCGGGAAAACAAACGCCAGCGATCCAGTGCTCGCTGGGCAGAAGACGCAGAAACCTTCGAGATCGGAGCGCGGTCGGAGGACGGAAACGAGTCGAGCAGCCGGGACGGGAGATCGGAGCGTGGTCGGAGGACGGAAACAAGTCGGGCAGCCAGGACGGGAGATCGGAGCGTGGTCGAAGAACGGAATCAAGTCAGGTAACCGGAGATTATCGGGTGGCCAGGGACAGACGAGCAGGATACAGGACGGGAAAGACAGGAGCCAGAGTCAAAGAGTCCTTGCCTTGCATGTGCGAAGGTTCGCTGAGGGACTGACCAAGATTGAATGAGAGTGTTGAGTTTAAATCGGGGGGAACCAATCAGGAAACAAGCAGCATCTGGAGCCAAACAAGTAGGCACAGGTGAGGGTATAGGGAAAATCATGACACAGACAACATCTTGTCTTGCCTGGATTTTAGCGTGCAATTAGCATTGCCACGGCTAATTCCTTATTAACTGTAAAATACATATCCAAAATGGTACATCAGCAGAATAGATTTAGGATGTTGTTTGTTTCTTTAATTTTTTTCTGGTATCACGCCATAGCTGCTTTCTCCTAGAGAGCCTGAGCTCATCACTATGCTGTTGTTTATGGTGTTTATGTTTTTTTTTTTTAATACAACCCAAATTAGTCCCAAAAGTGATTGAATTTGGTCTCTGAGCCTGCTAGTTGTTGTTTTAAGGGACTTGTAGCATCTGCCAAAAGGGCTGCTGGTCAAAAAGGTGGTGGCGGAGCAGAGAGGAGTCATTTATAATGTTAGCTCTATGGAATGTCGTTACACAATCTCCAAAGCTTATCTGTGAATGTGTAGAAAACTTTTTGAGTAATGGCTTTTTTTCTCTCAGTTTTTTGGTTGTTTCCTAATACAGAAAAGCAGGTTTAAAAAAAAAGGTTTAAAACAGAGGAGCTGTTCAAATGTTTCATTTAAAGAAATATACTAGGGATAAAAAAGATAGCTGTGACAATGGCTGTAGCAGTTCACCTGTGCAACTAGGGCTTTTTACCATCATTCGTATACAAAAAGGCTGTCCATGGGTTGATTAAAAATATCTAATGTTTTCTAAAAGAGCTGGAATTTCCATCACTACAATAAAAGTCAAACCACTAAACAGAAGACCACATTTTATGGAAACCAGTTGAATATCCGCATCCTCCACTGATCAAAGTGTGAACTGTGCCCTTGCCATCGCCTACCCACATTGTTTGCATCAAAAGAGGCATCCACGTTATAAAAACACGTCGCAGTGTACAAAAGCAGCTACGCCAACACAATGAAATGCGAGAAGCTACGTAGCTCAGGAGGTGACTCTGAAGCTAAAACACATCTCGTCCCTGGAAACTTTCTGCCGGAGGGAGAACAAAGCTGCACTTATTTGAGGCAGGACTCACTGAACTGCAGCCAACAGTCGCAGCCAAGCGAGGAGCGTTGCTTGACTTCAAAAGGCCACCTAAAAAAAACAAAAAAAGGGGAAAAATAAAAAGACGTAGATGCCCAGTGGATCACACTTGAGCAAGCCAGCGGCTATTGGCTGAACCTTTGTCGGAACATGTGGAGTTCGAAAGAGAGATGTACGCAATTGTGGTATCCACACATAGTAGAGGCATAGTGAGCATGCTTGTTCCAAAAACAGAGACGAGCGTGCATAGTCGGGCTGCCGTGCGATTCAAGGAACACCACAGTAAGAGAACAGGTAGAAGGGATTTTTCTGCATTAACAGATCATATGGCCGATATTTATGATACGGTCGTCAACAACATTAAAGATGTTCAGAGATTAGCAGTTATAACAATATCCCCTACTACAGAAATGGGCTGAAACTGGTGAGTTGTAAACATCTACTGTGAATTCCGGACTACAAGCCGCTTCTTTTTTTGCAACATTTTATACACTGTGGTTATAGATACATTGCAGCTCATTCTTCTTTTTTTTTCAATGCATGTGCTCTAAATATAAAACACAACGGTGATATCTGAAAACATTTATGAAGCCCTTATGGAGAAAAAAAATCAGGCCATGTTTTTGCCAAGATTATTTCTCCAATACAAAGCTGGAGCAAAACAGGAGGTTTGATAGTCAGTTGTACCTCTACCTACAAATGTCTCTACATACAAAAGTTTTAGGTTACAAGGTACCTGAATGGAAAAATATTGCCTTTAGTTACAAAGGCGTTTCAGGATACAGATTAAAAAATACAGTACAGTACGTGCTGCCATTCGCCGCACCCAGAGTTCTACCTGGGAACACAGTGCCTCTGGCTGAACCCCAGAATGTTCCTTGTGTCCCCTTCCTGGCATGCTTTGTGTCCCATTCCTGTTCTGTAAACGGTTTACTGTATGGTACCGCTATGAAGAGGTGTCACTCTCAATGGACCTCACGGAAGACGTGCAGAAAAGTGGACAAGAAGAAAATAATAACGAGAGACTTTATCTGGCCATCGAAAAGAAACAAGAAATAATATAAAGGTATAAAAACACATACTGCCATGCTGGAGGGGTTAAGAGATGACAAAGAGGAGGATGCAACCATCAGTCCATCAGCCTTAATTAAAGACATATTGGCAAAATGCTATGGAAGTCTCAGAATTTGTGGAAAGAACTTACCCCGAAAAAGTGTTGAGAGGTTGGCCTATCGCTCATTATGATGACGTCTACCTCGCGCATTTCCGACATAATGTCAAAAGTAGGCAAAAAGACGTAATTGGATCTGTTTTTCAAGAAACCCGAGGCAGAAAAACAGTGCTGAGGACCACTAGCAAAGAGTCCAGTTAAGACGTAAATTAATATTTCGTATTTCTTTATTCTTTGTCTTTTTTACATTATGTGTGTAGAGAACTCAACTGAAATGTTTGTGCTTTCAGGCAGACAAGAGCTGCTCACCCCTATTTCTCCACCTGGAATGCCAGAGTCATAAGTTCAGCTGACTCCACACACAAGCAGAACTTATGCAAATATACCATGTGCAATTCCCACCACCAAGGACATCCAAACTGGGCCTTCATCGAACCATAACCACAGTCCATCTCATGGTACTACATATTGGTATTGGTGTGACGTTAAGTGGAATTTCTATTGAAATGAAAGGGCTTGGGGGATTGGTTTTAGATCAGATTCAGAATTTGAAATTGGGAGGGTCTTCTTGGACAGTCCGTTCCTGTTCTCCTTGCAAGTTAAAAAATAAATGATGGCTTTGTTCGTTATTTTGAGTGTCTACTAAACTATAAACTCATCAATTATGTTGCCTGTAAAAAAATGAAAATAAATGCTACTTCTGAATTTAAAAGCTGAAAACTGCTACAACTCTCCACATTTTCTGCAGCCAGTAAAAATCTCAATCTTAAATGTAGCGAAGCCAAATTGTATTCGAAACAAGGTGGACACAAAAATAAGTTTTACTTAATACAAATAGGATGTCCTTGTCTCGAAAACAGAGAAGTTTCTATTCAAACTGTACCTATGATTAGAAATATATGTTGCCCAATGCATTTGTTAGGGTTAGGATTAGGGTTAGGTTTAGGGTTAGACTTTGAACTTGAGCGCGATTAAATTTAGCTGTGGGTGAACTGTAAAATTTCTACTGTTACTGTGCAAATGTGGGATTTTTCTATATGATCTTAAATGGAAAGAGTGGGGACCAAGCCATCATTAGTTGCTTAATGGACCTAGATATAAAAGTAATCATTAACATTCATCTTGGTAAGTTCAGCTCAGATCTGATTGTTGGAACATTTACCTTATATTTTCCATGACATGAAGGAGCACCAACTGTGTGCGGCTTGATAAAAAAGAAAATAATAATATAAAATAGGAAGGGCATTAATGTCCCGCTTAAAAAAATAATGAACCGGGTAAAACCTTTTCTATCATAAAACTTGTGTAATGTATATTTATCTGATGTTCATAGACACTATTTTACCTTACCAGTGCCCTTTCGAAAGGTCAGATACTTTTACAGATCAATAGCAAAGACAATAAGAGAACGGCAAACTCATCGGATGCCTAGCAACAAAATGGCACATTCCTACATTATAACAGGAGAAAAGAGCAAATCCAAAGCATACACATTTGTATATAGTAAAACAAAACAAAACAATGCGGTTGACCACATTTAAAAAAAAAAAAAGCAAAGTCAGTCGCAGTGTTGTTTCCATCACTTACATACACTTTGTCACTGCTCTCTTGGATTTTTTTTGCTCACAATTTCAGTTGTTACTTTTGTTTATTGTTGATGTTGACTATGTTTTATCTAAATCCCCATGCAACATCCGTTGCAGCTGGCCATCCTGGAAGGGAAATTACCCCATATGCGATCCTTTCTCTTTAGTGAGGGTTTCTTGCATAGTCTTCTACTGTTCTCTGGGCAAATTTAAAATGCATTGTTTTTTTTCTTTCCTTATTTTGAGTGTCTCCTAAACTATAAATTATCTCAAAGTTTGTTCATTTTCTCAAGCCGTTTATTTATTTTTAATTTTTTTTTTTTTTTAGGTTTTCATCAGTTTTGTGTAGGTTTCAGACAAGGGGATGTACTAGTGGCTTGTGCAGATATTTAGGACTATCTGTGATAAAAAAAAAAGTTCTACAAATAAATGGGAGTTGAGAGTCTACAAGTATCCATAGTTGGGGCCACTTCTTGTCAATGGCGAGGTTTGTTTCATCTCTAAAAAGCATAAGGGCGCGTTATAACTACAACAACGGTAACCAGACGATGAAGAGGCTGTATTGGAATTAGTCAGGACGATTCTCCTTCTATTGGTACCCATGAATACTAGTACTATCTGTTTCATGTTTAGCTTTCCAGGGAATGGAGTATATATAAAAAAATATCTTAATTTGACACGCAATTTAGAAAAAGTGATTTAAATATGTTTTTATAAAAACACAGAGGGCTCAAAAGAGAGCAACATTTTTCTTTAATGACTCAAAATTGCATCAGCGAATTCAATGGCAAGACCAAGCGCTTGGTGGAATTCAGCGGGGACCAGATGACAAACCAGTGATGAAAGCTGAAATCGCTTTGATGAGTCACCGTGATCATCCTGATGAATGGATTGGCACGGAGGATGCGGATTGCATGATGATGTTGGCCGGATCCAGCATATGAGAACTGGTGTGCCTTGATGGGAAACACTGGGAGCTGTAAAGAACGTTTTGGGATCAAAATTAAGAAAAAAAAAGAGGAAAAACTATAACAAAATACAGTACTGTTAAAAAGTTTGGGGTCCCCCAGACACGTTTTAATGTTTCTGAGAAAAAGTCATTTGTGTTTATTTAATTACTCGTCCAATATCTGTGTTCTTTTATAGAATCTCTTTTTATGTTGGCCAGTCTCAGATATGCCTTTTTTTTAACTCCAAGAAGCCAGGATCTTGGAGTTGCCTCTTCACCGTAGATGTTGACACTGGTGTTTTGCGGCTACTATTTAACCAAAATGCTAGTTCTCAAACTACAGACTCTAATGTATTCATCCTCTTGCATAGTTGTGTTCTCACTTCTCTTTCTAATCGGCTTAGAGCCTAGTCATGCTCTTTTCTAAACGGAACAGGTCACACTATTGTATGAGATCTTCAGTTTCTTGACCATTTTATCTTTAATAAAAAAGTTACTGTTATTAAAATGTGATGAAAGGCTGTAAGTTCATTAAAAAGTGTTCTACATATACAGTATACTTTGTGTGAATTTGATAAAATAAGTTGAAGTGTAGCTAAATAAAACTCCTTCTGGATTTCTCAAGTCACTTTCAGTTCCGCCAGCTCAATGTAAACAAAGACTCAGACAATGGTTGACAGGACTGTTGCAAGTCCAACCCATCCTCATCCATGTTATTAAGGCAAGGTCGTACATTTCTAAAAGTGTTTTTATGATGAATGAAAAACTATATCAATTCATGCTCCCAAAGTACCAGTGTGCTGGTGGTGGTTCCTAGTGGCTGTTGTGCGGCTGCTGGCGGCCTGCCATATCAAAGAGGGCAAAGTAATTATTTAAATGCTCTGCCAGTAAAGCATCAGCCCCAACAGTCTCCAGTGTTTGGCCCCCAAAGTTTGCGATCTTTTCTAATGGGTTAGGCAAGAAAATTATACCAATAATCATCAACATTTCTGCTCATTAGGAACATCACTGATTTATATTTGATTAGTCTCAATACTAGCGGCAAGGCGGCTGAGTGGTTAGCATGTCTGCAGCACAGTTCTGAGGTCATGGGATCTAATCCAGCTACCAGCCTCCCTAAGCAGAGTTTATATGTTCTCCCCGTGCTTGCATGGGTTTCCTCCAGGCACTCCAGTTTCCTCCCACATTCCAAAAACATGAATGGCAGGTTAATTGGCCAGTCCCTCAGTGTAAATGAGCGAGTGAATTGTGTGTCCCGATGTGCCCTGCGACTGGCTGGCAACCAGTTCATGGTGTTCCCTGCCCACTGCCTGAAGATAGCCAGAATGGGCTCCAGCACCCCTGCGACCCTACTGAGGATAAGCGGTACAGATAAAGGATGGATAGTCTCCATACTAACAATTACACTTATCAAACATTGATTGTTATAAGTCACACTCGAAACTTAAACAGAAGAAACACAATAATGGACCTTATACTTGCTCCCTATTAGCTAGTGCTGCTATTCTCTTGGAAATGTTTTTTTCTGCCGCTATTTAGCACTCTATTTTATAAAACAATACATTGTAAATTGTAATGTTCCAGTAGTATGCCCATTTAGGTGAGACAGAGTTTAGTTTAGACTTTAGTTCAAATGGGTGAGATGTTGGTAGCTGGATGGTGAATTGATGGACAAAGTTCAATACTTGTATAGGCGGGATTGATCCAAACATCGATATTTTTCATACTAAGCAAGCACTTGGTTGGAATTATACTAATGTCCTGAGATTGATACAACACTCCACCACAGCCTCTTTATTTAGATAGGCAGCTTTTCTCTCTCTCACCCAGCGCCCGTGGCCACTCTCTAAGTTTATGCTTGACTGATTGACTGAGAAGTAAACTTTTAACATCTTTCCTTACCTGGCTTTTTGCTACATCCTGCCAACCAGGAAGAAGAAAGGGTACAATCTGTGCCCAGCCCTACCAGAAACTAAAAATAACAGAGGCAAACAGGAAGCGCAGCAGGGTGTGGACTTTTTTCAACTACATAAAAGGAAGATTTTGGGAGTAACTTGTATGCTATGGTGGTCTGCTACTCTGCTAACCACAAATTTACATAAATGAATGAAAAAGGCTTACTTTGCAGAGAGCAACAAGCAGAAACCAAAAATCTTACTGTTCCTGGAAAAAAAAACTGTAAATCATTTGTTACTTTTGGGAAAGAGACAATTGACACTTTATTTTCATTAGTGACTTTATTTTTCAAATATTGCGCGATGGAAGGTATTTGAGTTCTCTTGATGATGTATTTTCATTGTATTTCTTTTTTGTTTTGACTCTTGCCTTTTGTTCTAAAACATCCATCCATCCATCCATTGTCTTCCGCTTATCCGAGGTCGGGTCGCGGGGGCAGCAGTGTTAAAAGGGAAGCCCAGACGTCCCTATCCCCAGCCACTTCCTCCAGCTCATCCGACGGGACCCCGAGGCGTTCCCAAGCCAGCCGAGAGACATAGTCTCTCCAACGTGTCCTGGGCCGTCCCCGGGGCCTCCTGCCGGTGGGACATGCCCGGAACACCTCCCGAGGGAGGCGTCCAGGAGGCATCCTTATTAGATGCCCGAGCCACCTCAACTGGCTCCTCTCAACGCGGAGGAGCAGTGGCTCTACTCCGAGTCCCTCCCGGATGACTGAGCTTCTCACCCTATCTCTAAGGGAGAACCCAGCCACCCTGCGGAGGAAACTCATTTCGGCCGCTTGTATCCGGGATCGAGTTCTTTCGGTCATGACCCAAAGTTCATGACCATAGGTGAGGGTAGGAACGTAGATCGACCGGTAGATCGAGAGCTTTGCCTTTCGGCTCAGCTCCCTCTTCACCACGACAGACCGGTACAGGGTCCGAATGACGGCAGACGCTGCACCGACCCGTCTGTCGATCTCCCGTTCCATCCTACCCTCACTCGTGAACAAGACCCCAAGATACTTGAACTCCTCCACTTGGGGCAAGACCTCCTCCCCGACACGGAGGGAGCATACCACCCTTTTCCGACTGAGAACCATGGCCTCGGACTTGGAGGTGCTGATCCCCATCCCGGCCGCTTCACACTCGGTTGCGAATCGCTCCAGCGAGAGCTGAAGATCACGGGCTGAGGAAGCCAACAACACCACATCATCTGCAAAAAGCAGTGACGCAATGCTGAGGCCCCCAAACCGGACTCCACCCCCGCCAAGGCTGCGCCTAGAAATTCTGTCCATAAAAGTTATGAACAGAATCGGTGACAAAGGGCAGCCCTGGCGGAGCCCAACCCTCACCGGGAACGAATCCGACTTACTGCCGGCAATGCGGACCAGACTCTGGCACCGGGCATACAGGGACCGCACAGCACGGATAAGACTGTGCGGTACCCCATACTCCCGAAGCACCCCCCACAGGGCCTCCCGAGGAACACGGTCGAATGCCTTCTCCAAGTCCACAAAACACATGTAGACCGGACAGGCAAACTCCCATGCACCCTCAAAGACCCTGAAGAGTGTATAGAGCTGGTCCAGTGTTCCACGGCCAGGACGAAAACCACACTGTTCCTCCTGAATCCGAGATTCGACTTCCTGGCGGACCCTCCTCTCCAGTACCCCTGAATAGACCTTACCAGGGAGGCTGAGAAGTGTGATTCCCCTGTAGTTGGAACACACTCTCCGGTCCCCCTTCTTAAAGACGGGAACCACCACCCCAGTCTGCCAGTCCAGAGGCACTGTCCCCGATGTCCACGCGATGTTGCAGAGGCGCGTCAACCATGACACGCCCACAACATCCAGAGCCTTAATGAAGTCTGGGCGGATCTCATCGACCCCCGGGGCCCTGCCACCGAGGAGTTTTTTGACAACCTCGGTGACTTCAACCCCAGTGATACGAGAGCCCAACCCAGAGTCCTCAGGCTCTGCTTCCCCAGAGGAAGACGTGCCGGTGGAATTGAGGAGGTCTTCGAAGTACTCCGCCCACCGATTTACAACGTCCCGGGTCGAGGTCAGCAGCGCCCCATCGGCACTATACACAGTGTCGATGGCACACCGCTTCCTCCCCCTAAGACGTCGGATGGTGGACCAGAATTTCCTCGAAGCCGTTCGGAAGTCGGCTTCCATGGCCTTTCCAAACTCCTCCCACGCCCGAGTTTTTGCCTCGGCAACCGCCAAAGCCGCATTCCGCTTGGCCAGCCGATACCTGCCAGCTGCTTCCAGAGTCCCACAGGCTAGGAAGGCCCGATAAGACTCCTTCTTCAGCTTGACGGCATCCCTCACCGCCGGTGACCACCAACGGGACTGAGGGTTGCCGCCGCGGCAGGCACCGACTACCTTGCGGCCACAGCTCCGATCAGCCGCCTCGACAATGGAGGCGCGGAACATAGTCCACTCGGACTCAATGTCCCCCGCCTCCCTCGGGACATGGGCGAAGTTCTGCCGGAGGTGTGAATTGAAACTTCTTCTAACAGGAGATTCTGCCAGCTTTTCCCAACAGACCCTCACAACACGCTTGGGTCTGCCGGGTCGGGCCGGCATCTTCCCCCACCATCGAAGCCAACTCACCACCAGGTGGTGATCAGTTGACAGCTCCGCCCCTCTCTTCACCCGAGTGTCCAGAACATGCGGCCGCAGGTCTGATGAAACGATGACAAAGTCGATCATCGAACTACGGCCTAGGGTGTCCTGGTGCCAAGTGCACATATGGACACCCTTATGTCTGAACATGGTGTTCATTATGGACAGACCGTGACGAGCACAGAAGTCCAATAACGAAACACCACTCGGGTTAAGGTCAGGGGGGCCGTTCTTCCCAATCACGCCCCTCCAGGTCTCACTGTCATTGCCCACGTGAGCGTTGAAGTCTCCCAGCAGTACGAGGGAGTCCCCAGGGGGCGCGCTCTCAAGTACACCCTCTAAGGACCCCAAGAAGGGTGGGTACTCCGAACTGCTATTTGGTGCATAAGCACAAACAACAGTCAGGACCCGTCCCCCCACCCGAAGGCGGAGGGAGGCTACCCTCTCGTCTACCGGGGTGAACCCCAACGTACAGGCGCCGAGCCGTGGAGCAATTAATATGCCCACACCGGCTCTGCGCCTCTCACCACGGGCAACTCCAGAGTGGAAGAGAGTCCAACCCCTCTCGAGAGGACTGGTACCAGAGCCCAAGCCGTGCGTAGAGGTGAGTCCGACTATATCTAGTCGGAATTTCTCAACCTCACGCACCAACTCGGGCTCCTTCCCTGCCAGAGAGGTGACGTTCCATGTCCCAAAAGCCAGTTTCTGTAGCCGGGGATCGTCGCGCCAGGGACCCCTCCCTTGGCTGCTACCCAGCTCTCTGCGCACCCGACCCCTTTGGCCCCTCCTACAGGTGGTGAGCCCATGGGAAGAGGGTCCCACGTCGTCCCTTCGGGCTGTGCCCGGCCGGCCCCCGTGGGTAAGGGTCCGGCCACCAGGCGTTCGCCAGCGGACCCCACCTCCAGGCCTGGCTCCAGAAGGGGGCCCCGGTAACCCGCGTCCGGGCGAGGGAAATCGAGGACCAAAGTTTTCTCTCATCATTAGGGGTCTTCTGATCTGCGTTTTGTCTGGCCACTCACCTAGGACCTGTTTGCCATGGGTGACCCTACCAGGGGCTTAAAGCCCCCGACAACATAGCTCCTAGGATCATTGGGACACACAAACTCCTCCACCACGATAAGGTAGCAGATCAAGGAGGAGTGTTCTAAAACAGTTATAATATTTATTTTTCAATGTGATTAGATTGATAGTTAAATTCCTAGTCTGGCCCTTCCCTATACAATAAGCTAAAGCTCCCTTTTAAAATAAAATAATAAATAAATTTGAGTCTTGTAGCACCACACAAGTACAAAGGCCTAACTAACCTGCACACCTGAGACCTTTTGAACATGCTTACGGTGACAAAATCTTAGAGCAGTTACCAGAAAAGGAGAGTGAAAACAGGAGTTATGGAAGGGAAAAGATAGCCACCTGCTGAGGTGCGGTATCCTACATACAGTAAAGGGGGTTCAAGGCCATGTGATGCTGTCCACGTGGGGCCATTTCTTCTCTTTCCCATTAAACATTTATCTCCACTCTCGGATTTTTGCTGCACAAGCATTGATGTGTGCATCCCGAAAGAGATTGAAAAAGTGGAGAGGCGCTGATGGCAGACAACAGAAAGCATTTGAGGACATGCATATGACGTTTTTTGGGGGTCCATGATACAAGGACGAAAATAAAACGAGGAAATCTTGCTTGAAATCACAGCATGGCGCCATCACTGAAACTTTTGAGTGCCCGTTGTTAAATCTGCAGATGACAGATGTAGAAGGACACAGCCGATCAGCTAGGCAGAGAAAGAACTGGTGCGGGAAGAAGACTAAGCACTAAGCATTCTTGGAAATGATTTATTGATAGATGCTATCAGGCCCTCGGTAAGCAATTTTGTTCTGAGTAAGGACATGCCTCTAATGGAATGATGGGTGAACACCTACAATACTTGCTGGGGGCAGGTTTGCCACTAACACAATACAGCGACATCTACTACTTCCAAAATGCTTTTCTCTTTTTTCATTCAGTTCAGAACTATATGTGTTTTGTGAAGACTCTGCGAGTTGGTGATACGATATTGTATTTTCTTATATGGTATCTATTTGCTATGAGTCTCATGGCTTGAAGTATACCTCAAGAGGAAGCAGAAACATCACAGAGGAAAATTTTAAAAAAATGGCACACAGATCACTTCCTTCGCCAAGTTGAAAGGCCGTAACCAATCGACAATCCCTTTAAAGGCACATTACAGACTAAATCCGACATTATGTTTTAACGATTTTACGCTGAATCAGTATTTATTTTTCTGACCAGAGTTTGTGGGTTATGAAAATTGTACTTAAAAAAACAATGATTTCCTTTAAAAAGACCATGTTCATGATTATTTTAATTTAATTTATTTACTTATTTATGTTTGTATTTAAAATCCTTTTCGACACTGTAGCATTGCGAACGAAGCAACAGATTATTTCAGATAGTTTTACCCATTCAGCCCATGACTTTATGGTCTTCTTTAATAAGAAGATTCCACGCATACGGGAAGAGATTTCTAAAGACCATATAAATACGTCACATATTAAAAGTCTGAAAATTATAGATGCGCGACTTGGTGGCTGTCCGGGGATTTAGTGATCTGTTACTTGATAATCTTAAACAGGTGGTAAATACGGCCAAACCGACGACTTGCCTGTGTGACCCGCTTCCGGGGTCGCTGATTAAAGGTTTTTTTGGGGTCGTTGGAGCTTCAGTTCTAAATATTACAAACATATCACACTCCTCAGGTGTACTTCCAGCGGCTGTTAAGTCCGCTGTTATTTAGCCTACACTGAACTGACCCAACCTTGATCCAGAAAGCTTATGTAATTATAGACCTGTGTCAAACCTACCATTTCTTTCTAAAGTACTTGAAAAAGTTGTGGCACAGCAGCTGAGTGATTTTATATCCGAGAACAATCTTTTTGAATCGATGCAATCAGGATTCAGGGCTTACCACTCTAATGAGAGAGCCTTGATTAAAGTGACTAATGATCTTCTACTGGCAATGGACCCCGGCGCTTCATCACTCTTGCTGCTGCTGGACCATAGTGCTGCTTTTGACACTGTGGACCGTAATATCTTACTAGAACAGTTGGAAAAATGGAAAGGCCTCTCAGGAACCGTCCTTTTATGGTTCGGATCCTACCTCTCAGATAGAACGCACTGTGCTGAATATGGTGAAATGACATCTAAGCCCTTTAGTGTTACCTGTGGTGGTCCACAAGGTTTAGTACTTGGCCCCCTTCTTTTCAGCATTTACATTCTTCCATTATGTGATATTATTCGCCCTTATAATATCAGTTTCCATTGCTACACAGATGACACACAACTATATCTTCCGATGGAGGAATCTGCCACACTGAACTGTGGAAATCTGGAGACCTGCCTCATGGAGATAAAATAATTGATGCCACTCAACTTCTTGCGCCTTAACTGTGAAAAGACCGAAATGTTAGATATTGGTCCATCTAAATGCCGTCCGTGACTTGTTCTCAAAGACTGTTCTGAATATTAACAAATATAATATCACCCAGAGTGACTCAGTCAAAAATGTAGATGTCATATTTGACCCCAATCTGTCCTTTCAAACACACGTTAAGAATATTACTAGAACAGCTTTTTTCCATCTTCGCAACATTGCTAAAATTCGCCTTATGCTGTCTCAGTCGGATTATAATTCATGCGTTTGTTACCTCCCGTTTCGATTACTGTAATGCACTACTCTCCAGTCTACCGAAGTCCAAAATCAAGAGCCTTCAGCTGGTACAAAGTGGTGCAGCAAGGCTTTTAACTAAGACAAGAAAGTTTGATCACATTACAACGATTTTAGCTAACCTGCATTGGCTCCCTGATAGCTTAAGATGTGATTTTAAGGTTCTGTTGGTAGTATACAAAATCATGCATGGACCTGCTCCCTCATATCTTTCAGATTTAATTCCGTCCTATGTTCCGGTCCCGGGCCTTCGCTCTGAAAATGCTGGTCTGCTAGTGATCCCAAGAGCCAAGAAGAGATCCGCAGGTTGGAGAGTAATCTTCATTCGAGCCCCGGTGCTGTGGAATGCTCTTCCCCCTGAGGTTCGATCTCCATCCTCAGTGGAGCTGTTTAAATCTAGGCTAAAACACACTTCTATTCTATAGCATATGAATAACCTATATTTTATATTGACAATATCTGTGTATTGTTTGTTATTGCGGCATCCATTGCGGCCAGGTCATCCTGGAAGGGGGATTGCCTCATGTGCTGGCCCTTTTCAATGTGTCTTCGTTTTCCTCACTTTGAGGTTTTTGAGTTTTTCCTTGCCATCATGTGGGTTTTGGATCAGGGGATGGTATGATAGTGGTCTGTGGTTTGCAGTGATCTGTGGTCTGTGCAGCCCTTTGAGACTCTTTGTGATTAAGGGCTACACAAATAAACATGACTTGACTTGACTTATCATTCATTCATTTTCCCAACACTTACCATCTCCACACAGGGTGAAAATTAACCCAGGACTTCTAAGGCACACATGCAAACCAGTCAACCAGAGTGACGACCTTTTTCTAGTCACATCATCCCAGTTCAATCCAATATTGATTAATATAAATATCTAGCAAAACAAAAAAATGACGAGTAAAGTGATCACCTGCTTTGCATGGTATTGCTACTTCACATGTTTGCATTATGTGTTGTGTTCTGCATTCTGATTCGCTATACAATCTTGAAAATACTACCTATTGGTCATGAATCAACAAATGTTGACAGTAAACAGTACTTTTATTTGCTAAACGAACACTTGAACCTGTAAGAAAGTTTTGTTCTTTAATTACCATGCGTTGTAGACTATTAAATTAATTAAGAGTGAGTAGATGAATGAATACGAATATATACAACTTACAACGTAATTCAACTTAACAGATAATATTAGAATATGGCAGCTCGGTGGATCACTGGTTTGCACGCCCGCCTTACAGTTTAGAGGTCGTGGGTCCCGTTCCAGCTACCGTTTTCTCCCACTTTTCAAAATCATGCTTAGCTGGGTGATTGGTAGCTCCAAATTGTTCCTAGTTAAGTGTGTGAGTGTGTGTGATAAGAGTGTATTGTCGATGTGTATCCTGTGATTGGATGGAAATCATTCCAGGGTGTTCCTTTCCCACTGTCTGGCGTTAGTTGGGTCGCACCATATTGAGGATAAGCGTTTCAGAAAATGAATGAATGAAATTTGAATACATCCTTCATTTTAGTAATGGGCAGTATTTTGAAATTCTACAAATTGACCACTTCAAATAATACATTCTTACCCCATTAAAATATTGTTTTGGGATCATGTTAAGGATACCGTTTTTTTTAAGGATGTTTTGTTTTACGAAAGAATAAAAAGGATTCTTCCGAAATTAAGAAAAAAAAATCTAGGTGCTGAACCATTCTGCTCATGTGTTCTACCAAACATGAAAAAGAAGAATACTGACGGCAAAAAAGGGAACTTAGATAACACCATTTTTCTTGTTTTATTAATAAATGTTCAATAAGTGTATGCTTTAGTAGACACTCAAATTGAAGAGAGAAGACATAATTGCATTTTTAACTTGCCAGGTAAACAGGAAATGGTCAAACAAAACAACCATCAAAATGCCAAATTACAAATATGTTCAAAAAGCCTCACCCTGAGCCGTTTCCTTTTTATTAAATCACCTCGGTTATAAAAAGCAGTACACACTTAAAATAAGGAGAGAAGACATCAAGGGATTTTCATCTTGTAACAAGAACAGTCGATTAAGCCCAAACCTCAAATAATAAATTCCAACCTGTTCTAAAAGCCTTCTCCTGAGCCATTCATGTTTATTTATTCTCTTAGATTACAAAAAGCAGATTCACCATAAGGGTTGAGAAAATTTAAACAATGCAACATTAATGGCCAGTAGTGTCAATAATGTAAACAGTGCTTAATAATCAAAATGGACAACAGTGAGGTATAATAGTAAAAAAATAAATTGGTATCCTATGCAATCTCCTTTGCAGATGGCCTATAATTAAAACATGATAAACCTATTGATGTTCCTTCTTTAACAGTTGAATCAGTTCAACTTATCTAAACTCGAAACATGTTACCCAAGTTAACCGAAACTTTTTCTTCCATTAGGAAAAGAAGTGAGTGAATTGTGAAAAATTGGTGCAAAATAAGATGAAATTATCTCATATCATCTCATCTCATTAGCTGCACCGCTTATCCTAAGTAGGGTCGCGGGGGTGCTGGAGCCCATCCCAGCAATCATCGGGCAGTGGGCAGGGGACACCCTGAACTGGTTGCCAGCCAATCGCAGGGATTAAATTATTTCCTTTACAAATTTACGTGAAAAAAAAAACACAAATTGAAAGGACATTAGGTATTATTTTGCCCTTCCTAATGATAAAAAACGTCCGTTAATGCTTTGAATAATAAACAGATATTTATGAATTTTCATGCATTTTTTCAAAGTGAAGAATTTTGTATTTATTTTACATGACCTGAGGCTCAACTAAAGGGATCTGACATGATTGTCCAACATATTGTTGCATCAGATACCGTCAAAAACCAAAGACTTGAAGAAACACTGGGCAAAATAAATGTTGGGAAAAATGGTGCGATGTGTCGCTTTTGAGTCTGTGTAGTCTGTATTCTTCCTTGAGTTTGTAGCACTCTTTTTTTGTTGCACTGTACCAAGGGTCTTCAACATAGTGCCCACTGGCACCAGGGAGCCCCTCTAAAACAACCTGACTAGACCGTGGACTGGTTCAGAAAATATATCATGGGTGATTGTAATTTCGAACTGGCACAATGTTTAGTGGTTGACTGAGCCTAGTTTAACCTCTAAATATCACAACCTGGTTGTAAAACAGTAATTACATAGTAACAACATGGTAATAAGATGCGATTTTAAAAAGGCATTGCAAACTAGTCACCTTTTGTGCTGACAAAAAAGTAGCTCTCAGCTTCAAAATGTTTGGCGGCTTCTGCTTCAAACCACACCATTAATATTATGTATTCATCCATATTAAGTCATGAAAAAAGACAATGTATCCAATTTGTGTCAAAAAAATTCATTAAAAAGGCGATGCTTCCGTTGGAATGCTGTTGCTTGGGTAACCTTTTAGATGGGTCAATAACAGAATGTACTCAGATCCCATTAGGACACAGGCTCAAAACAGTGAAGCCCCCAAAAAACTATATTTGATTGGACTAGAAACTGAATTCCGCCTCAGCAACGATGACCTTTTTAGCCGTTGGCAGCAAAAGAATAAGATGCACACGGTGCAATCTTATCCGCTTGACGCACCGACAGCGCGATCTAAAATAACAGAATCATTACACAACTGAAAATCTCTCTAAAGACGCACGCAGCTTTGTGTCACGTATATAATGCCTGGTGTAAACACACCTTTCGAGAGACGCACTCATAAACATACGCTTGCGCCAGCTTTGTTTGCTCGCATAAACAAGATGGCTGATTGTGGCCCTGGCCTGTCTTGTTCGGTGCCTTGTGAATAAGAAGCTTGCGGTGAAGGCTTATCTGTTTGGCAAATACGTCTACAAGCACGCTTGCGCGCAGACACACAAGCACGTTCGCGCACCTCCAATGCTTATCTGACGGGTGGTAGATAACGTTGCATGGCGCCAAGGCAGGAGACAATCTTAACGTGAATGGCACATCTATCTGGCTTTGGGGACTTGTCACAGATGTGCAGTTACCCAGGTTACGGAGCAGATGCTCAGACTTGAAGCATACAAACTGTTTGCGAGTGTCCGGCGGCATGCACCGGCAACAAAAGGAATATGGCGCACTTTGATGGTAAGGGAACTGTAAGGGTGTGACATACCTCCTACCACCAAAGGGGACCCAACCAGGGTGTGAACTGGAGTTTTTGATGGTGTTGGCAACTAGTGTTTTAAGGATGACCAATCCTCCCATAAATATAAATAATAATAAATACACCTACATTTGTACTTCGTTGTTTTATTTTGTCGTTTTTTTTTTGTCGTTGTTGTAATTTGTCACAGCAAAATGTAATTTAATAAAGGTGGCAGTTCTAACTGGCTGAGCTTATCACCTAGTGTTTGAACAACAACTGCCCCGATTAACAGCAATACCTTTCTTCCCATGGCTCGAGAGCAAGAGCCCTTGGTGGCTCAATCAACCAATAGGTGAAAAAACAGTTTTCCCCGCCCCTTTAATTAAATAACATTTTGCTGTGACTAAATCCAACAACGTCAAAAATACGATGACGAAATCCAACGACCTCAAAATACAGTGACCAAAACAATACGACTACTAAATACAATCACAAAATATACTTCGTACAAAGTACAAGTACATAGTTACATTTTGGGGTATTTATTTATTCATTAATACATTAATATCTCCTTAAACCACAGTGTTTCCCTTTTGAACTGACTTCTGATTAAGTCCTAAACTTTCAGTTCTCATAACACAACCTTAGCTCACTCGATTCGAATGGGAAAAGGAAAAGAAAAGGAAATGGTTTATCATAAATTGTGGTAAAAAAATATATATATGTGTACGCACTTATCTATTTGTGGAAGCAGTGCTCAAATCAATGATGATTTTATCAAATTACAAATGTTGCTGAAAAATGAATATTATAAAGGGTTTGATGATTTTGTGAGTTTTATGAAGAATGGCATTTTAAATCCTATTTTTAGTTAACAGCTCAGATAAGCATACCAACACATGCATTTGTCCATGGATTCCTTAATATGAACGTTTACCTCTGGAAGTTATAGTGCACTACAAATTGAGCAGTAATCTTTGATTGTCCCGGTAAACCGAAGAAAAAAACCAAACTGGAGTGAATGTCTACTTTATTTAAGATGAATAGTAGAAAACGATTACACCCCGAAAGTATGTCTGGAAGTCCAGTTGGTAGAATTGAGTCCAAGATTTATGAACTGTGAATCAATGTGGACAAGCGATAAATGTATTCTGTTTATAATCTTTGAAACCTAGAAATGATATTACAAAGGATGCCAGTTTGTTATTTTGGCTATTATATTTCACTTTTGTTCTTTATAATACACTTTTTATGTAATTGGCACCATATGCAAATAATGTTGCTGCTCTTTGAATCCCACACCTTTTAGGGTGGGTCTGTTTTTTTACAATCGAGAAGACTTAACAAAAGTAAGGGCTCAGAAGACGACCTATAACAGATTGGATTTTCTTACCTGAGGGTTGTTTGCACCATCCTCTCCTGTTGTCTTTGGAAGTTCAAAATCCATTGATGTCTTCTATTCTTATTTTGAGTGTCTACTAAACTATAAAGTTATCAACAAGCTAACCAGACGTTCACTTTGCCACATTTATTTAAAAACAACCAGCAATCGTAACGAACTTTGGGTGGTCAATACATTATTTGAATGAATATTAAATTAAATTGAAGAACCAAGTTTATCATTTTACACTCGTCTTACCTTTTAAGAGCACCACCTATATGTTTAGGTTATTTTATCAGTAAAATGAATGCAAAATCAAGTATTGGCTACATTTTTTTAAGTGAAATGTTTTCATTGTTTTTAAAGTTCAACATACTTTAATCAGGACACACACTCTCAGATTTAAGGAATGTCCTTTACCAATCATCAGCATGGGAAAATTGAGTAAAACACAAAACAAAATAAGGGTAAGAAAAAAAAACTAGACAAAACCCCGTTTAAACACACCAGTCTATACATGTTACTATTAGATTAACTTGAATTGAATGCCTTCATTGTCATCATACAAGTACAGTATAACATCATTTGAGCTTCTCCACAAGTGGACGCATTCCTAGGAGTATGACAATATGTACAATGAAAAATAGAATAAATTTAGGTAAGAAAATGTGTGCCATAAAACCAGTATTGAGCTACTGTTGGCTATATATAAAGTGTCTAAAGAGCTACTTGTGGTTGCAAATATGCTGTCATGTGGCATTGCAAAATGATGATTGATTGAGTTTTTTTAGTGCAAACTGGAGTTGAGAATTGGGACAGTTCTTAAGAAGATGCTGTCTCTGAGTCTATTTGTTTTGGCTGGTATGCCCCTGTAGCACCTACCAAAGGGCAGCAGGTTGAACAAATGGAAGCCAGGATGTGTGCAGTCTATGATGATATTTTTTGCCCTTCCCAGGCACCGGGGGTTATAGATGGTGGATATGAGTGGTAGGGGGCGGTCAATGATCCTCTGTGCTGTGTTTGTCACCCTCTGCAGTCTCTTCCTATCCACTTCTGTACAGCTTGAGTGCCACACAGTCATAGTGTAGGTCAACAGGCTCTCAGTACCTGAACGATAAAAAGTCACATTCTCAGGAAGTAAAGCATCTGCTCTGCCTTTGTGATCAGTGCGTAAGTGTTGGCGGTCCCGGAGAGGTCAGCAGTTATGTGGCCCCCAAGAAACTTGAAGGACTGAACATTGGTTTCAGTGTGATGATATGATTTTGATGTGGAGGGCGATATCTAGATACCAGGCGTTAGAATTGCAATTCTTGAGGCCCGGTCTCTACCAGAACCACTGCATGCAAATTAATTAAGTTGTGGTTTGTGGCTGGCAGGCATGGCCTGGGTTCCCTTCTGGCTGCCCGCAGGTCCTCTCTTTGTCTCGAGGGCGCTTTGAGGTCGCTGGCTGAAAATCCCACCAACCTGGATGCTGGCTTGAAGCAGAACTATTTTGGTTGCTCATCGGAACAGGACCTGGCTGCCTCGCTCACTTTGCCAAAAGGCACAATGCTGTTCCCAAAGTTGATTCCTCAAAAGCTAGGAGTGACTTGACATTACAAATCCACAGGAGTCACAGTTTTTCTCTTGTTAAACACCTACTAAAGTATAGGTCACTTAGCCGCATTTGAACATGAGAATAATAATTACTTGCATTCTAATTTATGTTTGAGAAGAGAAAAAACACTGAGCGATGTAAGTCTATTGTACATTTATCACTAAGCATTCAGAGGCTTAGCGTTTTGTACTTTGGATTTGTGTATTTTCTTATAGTTTTCAGTTAAAACACTAAACGTTAGACAGTTCCATAAAAAAAATCCCAAATGATATAGGCATTGCCCAGTCAATGGGCAGAAAAACATGACTAAACGTAAAAGCTGTGACTCTGGAATGAAACCATAGTTGCTAAGGCAGCAAGGGAAATGTCAGCACCATGGACAGTGTTAAGTTATTCCATTCCAGCATGGAATAGAATCAAACTTGGGGATGGGACGTGGTTTCAGAGCGGAGGGGTTATATATATGTATATATATATATATATATGTATATATATATATATATATATATATATATATATATATATATATATATATGTATATATATATATATATATATATATATATATATATATATATATATATATATATATATATATATATATATATATATATATATATATATATATATATATATATATATATATATATATACGGACACAAACACGTGCTTTTTCTTTTAACCAGTTAGCATTGGGTTAATCAGATGAACATAAATCATGTTTTGATACATAATACACATTAGACATGATAATATTTGCAAAATCGTTTTCCAACACAGTCCCTATCTACACTTAAGCTCCAAAAGTAGTGAAAAAAAAAGTAAAATACTGTAACACTCACAATTTAGTCCCTAATTTGTAACTTTAAATTGCATTTGAGGACAATCTGGTCCCTCCAAGCAACAAGTGTATTCTGTTTGCTTGCAATAAAGAATTTCATTCTGTTTTTATCGTTTGGCACCAGCAAAGGAGATCGCATAGAATGCCAGGGTGTCACGACCAGAACGGAATTAGGACCCAGATGCGTAACGTTAACCACAAGTTGATTGAGAGAAAGAGGGAGGGCAACGCCCGCGATCCGGTGCTTGCTGGACGTGGGATGCAAGCCGCTCACTCAATCGAATCGTGTTCCGAATGCGGAAGTGGATGTTCTGGAGCAGGAGATGGTGGTGTCGAGGACGGAAAAAACAGATCAATAGACAGGAGAGCAAAAATATTGTCGGGGTCAAAAAACAGGTCGTAGCTGGAGACAAACGGGGGAAATCAGGAACGGACGGGTGGAAAAAAGGGTGCCAAAAGCTGGACCGACGGGAGTCAGAGTCAATGTGCTTGACTTGTAGAAACAGAGGTTCGCTGACGGACTGACAACAGGCGGGTGAAAGGACTGAGCTTAAAAAGGACGGGGAACCAATCAGGTAGCCCGCAGCGGCTGGCGCCAAACGAGCGGGAGAAGGTGATGCTAATCAGTCATCATGACACAGGGTAGTTCTTTATTTTGATTATTAAGCACTTTTTCCATCTCTGTCACTATTGTCCAATCACATTGCGGTTGTTTGATACCCACACACTGTAGGGTAGATCTGAATGGAAATTTATTAAAAAGAGAGTACTTAGTGGAGGACTGTTAGAACAGAAATTGATTTTTTTTTTCATCTTTAGGGGTTTTATACAGTCCTCTCCATATCTCCCTGCAAAATAAAAAATCATCAATGTTTTCTCTCCTTATTTTGAGTGTTTCCAAACTATAACATTTTTATGTTGTTGTTTTTTTAAATAAAAAACAGTCAACAAAAGCATTGATTTGTTTACTTTAAATGTCAAAAATAATTAGCAGCTTCTGATTATTATTGGTTTTGATTTTGGGACCCTGTCATCAAGAATGTTTTAGTTACGACCTCTGAAATAGATGAATTAATGATTAAAAACAAACTGATTGCTTTTTTGTTTGTTTTGTTTTACTACTGATATCAAAAGGCAAATTGTTTACTCAAAGTTACCCAAAAATAAAAACAGTTTATTGCTCTAAAGCAGCGATCCCTGACTGTTTTTAAGATGAGAGCTACTATTAGTCACTGAATGGCACAAACGGCTACCAGTTTGATATTCGTTTGAAATAAAACAACTTATTATGTTGGTACTTTCTTGTTGCTCTGTTATTACCAGATTAGAATTAATAGAAGTTGAGTTAAAAATATGCTCAGTCAACCACTAAGACAACAGGGCAGACAAACATCAAACTTCCTGGAAAATGACAATGACTCATCAGTGGTGAAGCCTTGTTTAGAACCTGTCAGCATGCTATCAAAGCACCATGTGGACCACCCCTGCTCAAAGGGACATTGTGTATTATTTAGCGCCTTCTAGTTGTTTGAAGAACAAACAAATTATTTTCATTAAATAAGACAACATTGATTTGAATAATAACAAAAAATACATTGCTAAACTAATACTTAAATACATGTAGGTCGAGACATTTGTATCTATTTTCCATTTTATCACATTACAAGACAGAGCTGACATAATTATCTGCCATCTTTTTGCTATGGTTATCCTCCAAAACCAAAAACATTGCAAAAGACTGGGCAAGAAAATGAGAAGGAATATGGTGCGGTTATGTCACTTTGAGTCTCCGTAGTTTATATTCGTTCTTGTGATTTTTAGCACACATTTTCGGATGAAACTAACCAATAGAAAGACATCTAGCGATGAAACAATACACATTGTCCCTTAAACGCCAGAGTTGAACCAGCTTCAAAGTTTACCTCAAAGTTAACACAAAAGTTTATGCTGATTGAAAGCTTCAATTTAAGCGTTACAGTAGCTTTAAAGCATTAAAAGTTCATCTAATGCTACATGTTACTCTGTATAACAGAACACAAGGTCCCATGCCTATACAATCCTCATTGTTGTAAATTCCTGGCAATAATTAAAAGGTCTATGTGCAGTTGCACAATACATTTAAAAATACATTGCCAGATAAGCTTGCAGTGGATCTGAATGAACCCTGTAGCATAAGGCTTGTCAGATAACAGTAGCTGGGATTGGAGACATGCTATCTTGGTTGATAGTACTCATGGTGACATTCCCATACATTCACTATTATCCAACATTAGTGCACATTCATATTAGGAGGTTGATTGCGCACTTCCATGATCCATTCATAAATGTGTTGCCAGAAAATCTTGCAGTAAATGACAACTGCAGCAAACCGCTAGTCAGGTGACATTCCTCATCATTTGTAGACATGGGAGCAGGAAGTAATTCTACTTTCAGAAACACAAAACCCAGACAGTCTCGTTCAGAGCTGGACACTTGGTTATTAAACCACTGACAGTGCTGTAGCGAAAAAGTCAAGGAGTCTAAAACATATTGTCATTGTGTAAAGGAACATCTAGTACAGGGTTTGGCCAACTTTTGAATTTGCTGGCCACCTTGGGTCAAGAAATTGAAGCAAGGAGGAAAAAAAGGGTAATGGATGAAATAAATTGTTTTCACATGCTGATGCAGAGTCTTGGATTTGATACTCTGGTGATACATAAAGGAAAAAGATAAAGTGCCGTGAAAAACTCATCCTTCTGTGTTTTTTTAATCTATCACTCACAAGGGTTTCAGATCTTCAAATCAATTTTAATATCACACAGAAACAACCCAAGGGAATACAAAATGCAGCTTTGAAATGTTGATTCCATTTATTAATAATACATCCAGACCTATCTGGCCCGATGTGAAAAGGTAACAGCCCCTGAACCTAATATTGAATTAATTGTCTTTATCGTCATTTATATACACATTGTAAAACATTGTATGCTACTATATATGAAATGGCACTTCAGGTTAAACGTGGATTGACGACTCAGGAAGGGATCAAATACTTTTTCACTGCGCCATAAGGTAGGCGCATCCATTTCTTCTTGTTTGCATTGACATGCACACATTACATTTTACTATCTTATTGTTAATAAATGGAGCATTTCATCCAATTGGTTTTGAAACAATTAAAATATATAAACAAATGTATTCATGTGTGAATAAAAACGTATATTAAAAGTCATGGGCAGCATAGCAGTGCAGTTGTTGGCGCGCGTGCGGCACAGTTCTGAGTTCATGGGACCACACCCTCCTGTGTGGAGTTTGGATGTTCTCCCTGTGCTTGCGTTGGTTTTGTCCGGGCAGTCCGGTTTCCTCCAACATTGCAAAAAATATACACGTACGTTTAATTGGTCAAATTGTCCCTAGGTGTGAATGAGCGAGTGAATGGTTGTCTGTCTCTGTTTGCCCTGTGACTGGCTGGCAACCAGTTTAGGGTGTCCCCTGCCCACTGCTCGAAGATAGCTGGATAGGCTCCAGCACCCCTGCGACCCCACTGAGGATAAGCGGTGCAGATAATGGATGGATGGATTTCAAAAGGCATTAAATCAAAGTAATATAACATATGTTTAAGCACAAATTTAATGTATTTGCATTATGAACCTCGAAATACAATGGGGGAAGTTCAGAACTTCTTTGCAGTGCATGAAATTTGATGATTTTCCTGATCATTCTAATGCATGAATAAAAAAACAGCTACATAACAACGTTACCAGTTAATTCAATGTTTGCAATGAGCGCAATTAAAAATACCGTTTTTATAGGGAACATGATGGGACACTGAGCTGGGGTTAAGTGATACGTTTAAAGTTCAGTAGACACTCAAAATAAGAAGAGAAGACTTCAATTGATTCTGAACTTGCAAGGAGAACAGGGTAAAAAGCCCAAACTTCAGATAAGAAATTCCAAACTGTTGTAAAAGCCCTCTCACATGCCTTTCATTTTTATTAAATGCCATTGGTTACAAAAGCAGACCAGCCCGATCATAACGATAATGTAAACTGTTTATAGTAGTCCAAACAACAAATAGGTGAACAGTCCCAATAACGAACTGGCATCCCGTTAAAAAACAGAATAAACATGTAAATAAGGCACCAAAGCAACAGCACATTTTATAAGTAGAACTTTTTCAACGTACATTTATGTAAGCATTACATTTTTATCCTTTTCAGTTTGGTGGGCCAGATTAAAACAGCTGACGCACCCCCAAGCCATAGTTTGCCCACCCCTGACATTGTAAAATGTGCATAATTCAGTTTCTAAACAGTTCATAGTAAACTTTCTCTCAATGACATATCCGTGTAATTAAACCGGGATTAAGGATTCCATTGTGTTTAAATTGTGATTCACGTCTACTGCCAGATATAATTAAATAGAAAAAAATGCATCGGGCAGGTATTACTGAGTGTAACAGTGTTTTATAAGTATGCAGCAGAGAGGAAACAAGTTAATTGATGATAAAACTTCGATTGGATTAAAAACGTATAAAAAAGATTCAACAGTTAGCAGATGAGTGTTATTGTAATTCTTGGAAGGTGCCAGAGTACATTAAAAAGCCATTTAGATGACGGTTAATTTCTTGGCTATGACAACAGAAAAAGCCAGTGTAATTTATTTGCTCTGACAGCTGAATGGGTCTTGCTGGGGTGGTTTATGTCCAGTCTGCCCAACTGTTCTTGGGGCAAATTAATAATATCACTGTGAGAGGTTGTGATCAACTGTGCGGTTAACTGAAGTATGATCTGTCGAAACAAAAACCATATTGTGTTTGCGGTCATATTATACTTAGGCTACCTCATCTGACCTGGGTGAGGTATGAAAATTTAATTTGATTGTTGTTTGTCAGAACCAGTGTTGCGACAAATGTGTTTAAAAAAAAACGCCTTCCTGGAATGCAATTCTTTTCTATGTAAAAAGAAGCCCACTGCACCACGTTATCAATACAATTTTGTAACTCTACTGTCGTACTGTAACGTCTCAATGGGTGGACTCAAACGCGGAGAAGCAGGAACCATGGCAGGGACCTCAAAGAAGATGGTTTTCAATAACAACATAACAGACTTTGTAACAAACAAATGGTCAACGAACAATTTACAAACTATTCAAACCAGAAAACAAAATTTCACAAACCAGGATGGAACTGAAGAACCATAGAGAACCATGTGATGGTGATATTGATATTGATAATGACCCAACCATCTAAGGACCTATCTGGAGGCGTCTACTGTATGTCTTTGTCCGACAGCAAAAAGAGCCCTTGGCTGCTTCGGGGTCCCTGCCCAGGCTGTAAGGTGAGCACCCAGCTGAGACACACCCCCTGACCGGGCTGCAAGAAGAGCCCCCGACCGCTTTGGCCTCCGTGACTCGGCTGCAAGAAGAGCACCTAGTCGCTTCAGAGCTCCCTGTTTGGGCTAAGAATTGTATGCTACAGCCTCCATGGTTCTTGATTCGTTTTAATTATTTATTCATGTTTTGGTCAGTCTGGCATACGGCCCTTGCAAGGATGATAATGTAAAGATCTTGAATTTGTGTTTAGGATCTGGCTCGCCACCTTCCCCAGAGGGCGCCACCCGAGTCTGTCGAACAAGACGCACCTGTTCCTAATCTCTCTACAACTGGTTGTGATTACCCTGACAACTTATAAGGACTGGTTGGACAACATAATGGGTCGGGTGACGGGTTATCACCATAATACTGCTTTCTAGTTCCGTCCTGGTTTGCGAGGTTCGGTTCTAATTTCTAATTCAGACAAATGTTTGTTTGTTACTTTATTCCTGTGTTTTGCCTCCGCCTTTGATTCCATTCCCATTTGGGTCCACCTAAAATCATAACAGTTACTACATGGTGTGTGACTGCATTATTACAATACTTATTAATCTTCAATCACGTCATGTTTAAATTTACCTACAATGTACAACAGAATACAGTTATGATAATGTTGCAATTATCCTCGTATCGATATTCTTCCTACCGTATATACTCACATCCAAGCTGAGTTTAGACGTTATACATGACAGAGGCAAACAGGAAGCCCATCACAGTATGTACGTATTTTCCAACTTCAGAAAAGGACATTGCAAATTGGTGTGTAATAAAGTGGTTTGCTAGTGTGGCAACACCACAAATTAACATAAAACTATGAAAATGTTCACCCTACAGAGAGCAAAGAGCTGCAACCAAAATGGTAAACATATTTCTGTTCCTGAACAAAAATCTAAAAATCCATTGTCACTTTAGCAACAGAGCCAAGAGACAATTTAAACTATTTGCATTACTGCTTTTGTTTTCAAAATATTGTGCAATGTAAGGCATTTTAGTTTTCTAGTGGACATTGTTTTACAGGATTCGTATTCTCGTTACATTGCTGCTCTTTTGCTTTAAGTCTCTTGGCTTTTATTCCGAATAAAATGTAATAGTCATAGTTCTATTTTTCTATACCGGTAACTTTTTCAATTTAGTTGTTTAATATACTATTATTTATATAATATAAAATGTTTAACATTTTTAGTGCGTAAAATTGCTGCGCTGTATTTATTGTAAACAAAGGGGGAGTGGGTTCAATTATTCAACGAACATGACATTTCCAGGTATTGGAACAGTATCATAGATACTACCACGATTTAACTTGGATCGGATCAATATAAAAATCCAAAGTATCGCCCACAACTACCAGTAAAAACTGTTCAGGTATATCGCCTGGATCGAGTGCTGAGTCAGCAGTCGACAACAATGCTACAAACCTCTGTAGAAATATTCTCTGTACTCGTTTATTGCTGGAAATTTATTCTCCCAAGCTAGACAGTCAACATAGCAATTATTGCACCTATAAAAGTCCTTCAAAGTCCTAATAAAGGGAACTTTCAAGACTGATTTAATCATGCAAAGAAAGCAGAATCAAATAGAGGGGGTAAAAAAGAATAGGCTGTAAAATGTTACAAGTTGCCGATTGTCAGTGTTTATAAGCTTCGGGCTTAACAAATGAATAGTCATTTCAGTTGGGTGCTAAAACATCAGCACCTGCCTTAAAACATTGTGCACAGTTGTTAGAACCTTATAAATAAACCACTGATTTGGCTAGCTTTAACTCAAGATCAACTGTTCTGTCAGAAAGGAGTCCACATGTCACAGCTGTTTTTAGATTACTAAAACGGGTAACTGAATTGGTTGTTATTTAATCATCTAATCGTTATTTGGATCATCACATTATTTGTTTTTTTGTTGGAAGCACAATGGCCTGACGTTACCTTGCTCAAAGTTTCTGGGCATTGTTCTAGGGCAAGGATGTTGGGGCCATTGCTGGTTGAAAAAGCGGCAGGGAGTCACTAGGGAGCATCAAGGAGGCGCATGAATCTCCAACTGTAGTGCCGCACAAAAGCATGTGTTTATCTTATTATATTGTTTTTTCATTGGGGGTGACTCGATATGAAACCTAGCTAAATACAGTTACAAAGGCCTAAAGAACAACTGTGTACATTTTTACAAAAATTGGTTCAGCCAGCTCCACGCTTAAAAGTCAAACACACACACACAAACACACACAAATCGGGATTCATAAAGTAGTTTTATCTATCTATCTAGCTACCTTGGTCATATCCCTCAAGAGGGGTGATCGACAGCAAGACAAACACATACAATAACAAAGAAAAAAGAAAAAAAACACACACAAAATTTTTTGGACCATGGCCAACTCAATTGCCCAAACACCCAAACAAGTTAGGCACCTCGGCACCTAAGTTGGTCATGCTTTCGTCCCTCCAGATGAAATGGGACACCAGAAAGCGGCCATTTCACTCGGGTCAGGGTGACAGCTTTCACTGGTTTACCCCTGCCGCATCATACGGGTGCCCAGCCCATCCTTAAGAACGCGTCCACAATCCCACTCTTCTTTCACAACACCTCTCCACTCCTTTCTATCACCAACAAGAGCTCTAGCTTCCATTATATTTAGACCTATTTCCTGCAGTGCACTCATAACACCATCCATCCACGTCAATCGCGGCCTTCCTCTTGGTCTCCTTCCATTGACTTCTGCTCTGTAGATCCTCTTCAACATTCGCTCCTCATCCATCCTCTCCATGTGTCCAAACCAACCGAGTACTCTCTTATCAACACGCTTGCTCAGTTCCACGACTACTGCCGTTCTGTCTCTTACAATTTCATTTCTCAATCCATCCAATCTTGTCACTCCTAACATAGTCCTCAAACACTTCATCTCAAAAACATTCAATTTCCTTCTTAAATCTGTGTTCAGGCTCCAAATCTCTGCACCATACAACACAGTCGGCACAAACACACTCTCATACAGTCCCCTCTTAACATCCGTACTCATACTCTTGTTGTTCATTACTCTCCTCAGAGCACCCAAAACCTTGCTTCCTTGATTCACTCTGTGCAATACCTCGCACTCCATTCCACCAACTGCAGCCACATCACAACACATGCTCTGCTGTTCATATAAAAACTCTTCAATGCTTCCAACAACTTTCCACCCACTCCATACATCACCATCACTTGCCACAACGCCTCTCTATCAACTCTGTCATACGCTTTTTCCAAGTCCATGAAAGCCAAATAAACTTCCTTACCTTTTGTGAAATATTTCTCACACACCTGTAGTTTAGAATAGATAAATGCACCTTATTCTCATCCATATATTTAAATGACATATTTACATCTTGTTGTACTTACATGATGTCACAATGTATTCATCCATTCATTTTTATACTGTACTTTCCCAACATTTTTGTAAAGGGTATCCTGATTTACTGTTGCCCTAATCTTTTTATATTACCTGCGGAATCCAGATAGATCCAGTCTTAGCAAAGGTCTGTTGAGAAGATTTGACTTCCTGACTTTGACTGAAAAATATCACCTTACTTAGATTTTGTTCTTGTCAAACTAAGTTCCTTTCATATCAAAACATTGGTCCGCTGTTTTGACAATGCTTGTTTGGGAAAGATGGTGTCCTGTTGACAAGACCAGAATTTTAAGTTTTTACTTTTTTAATATTTTTATCTCAAAACTCCTAAACAGAATTTTTTCAGCTCTTGTTTTTTCATCCAAATTCTCGCGGAACCCGGGATATTGATTTGTGCAAGCAGCGGGACACAAAGCATTGACTGTCTACCCTTTTCACAGCAATTTATCAAGTCAAATGTACTCCCGATACGCAGACAACTTACTAATAAGTACTAAATATTCATCTTTTTCGCCCCCAGGCATTTATTCCCCTGTTATGCTCCTGTATTTGGACCCTGCAACTGTTACAAGCTGAGTCTTATCAGCGCACTGCAGGAAGTGTGTATCTGCGGATCCGTCTTTTATGTTGCACTCCTGACAGCATCACAATGCCGTGTCAGTTGTGTAAACATACTTCATCAACGAGCACACTGCACCTAATCCGCTTGCAAATATGTTGAGGTAATAAAAAAGAGTGAGATGGTAAAATTACTTTTCCGTCGGCCATTAGCGATTGGCGTTTTGCTTTTGGCATCAGGTTTGCAAGGACACTTTTTGGAGAAAAACGGCATTACACAAATAAAGGCGAGTATCAAACATGCTTGATAATTTTGACGCTTGGTCACCAAATTCCTCAAGTGTCCAGGGCGCAGAGGAAAACAGGGAGCTTTTTTCCACAACAATGTGCACTACATTTAAATCACTCCGGTGACCTCTTTAAACATTTATGACGCCCTTCTAGAGTAGTGATTTTCAACCAAGTGTGCCGTGAGAAATTATCCAATGTCCCTTTTTTTAAATTTAATTTTGATTTATGAATCATTTTCTGCAAATATTATGTCATTATTATTATTATGTCAAGTGTCTGTGCTGTATTAACAGGGGGTATTATGAATAACATATAAATTATATTGTAATTAGACATACTGTTCAGTGTCATTTTACAACATTTTTGGTTAGTGGTGTGCCGTGAATTTTTTCCAATGTAAAAAAAAACGTGCCCCAGCTCAAAAAAGGTTGAAAAACACTGTTCTAGAGGATAAATTAGTCAATGTATTTGCCAACTCTATTCTTCTAATAAATAACCGGAGCAAAACGTAAAGGTTGATTGTATTTTATTCAATATGTACTATTGACTTATGATATTTCATCTTTTTCACCATCCAAATTGAACTGCAGTGAAACTTATCAAAGTCAAAGCCTGGTCGCCTGAGTTTCCTTTAATCATTGAGGAACGATGACAAGCAGATGCAAAGTGGTCCACCTACACCAATGAACACAAAAAGACGATTTCTCACGCCCGCATTGCAATGTAACTATTATCAACACTCTAGTTTCCCCGGTGCTCTCTTTGGAAATATTGGGCTCAAGTTTGACGTGTTATAGACCTCGTCTGCGTTTTCTTTCAGCACAGTAATGATATGTGCTCTTTTTCGTTTCAATCCGACCCTGAGGTAGTCGCCACAGTGAATGGGTAGATGATCCGAAATCATGTGACCTAGACAGCTTGGAGTTTGGCTAAAAATGGTACAGCAGAAAACGGCTTCAAGTGTGCATAGGCGACAATGCCAAACTCCCCACGCTGTCTGCACCAAGGTTCTAGATTTATCTTTTTATTTGACACGATTAAATCCCCTTTGTTCATTAGCAAAACATGTTTCATCTGTACGGACTGTGCACAAGTAGATTGATGATGTGGTGCAATACCTCATCCTCCCACTGCCTTACATATCCAAGGAGCTCCCCTTTTGGAATTTTTTTCCAATAATAGGGTACAAATAAAATAAATCAATTATCCACTGATTGTGATGGCAGTAGCTCAAGGGGGTAGAACACTTGTCTTGGGACTGGGAGGTCGCAGGTTCGATACAAAACTAAATGTGTCTTCGTCCAGGTACGCCTTTTTGACACAGGGTTCGTACAGAAATCCTTGGAAATGCTTGCAATTTAATGTTGTTTTGTTAAGGATGGAAAACTGCTTGGATTTTGTGTGAAGTATATACTTTACATTTTTGCCATGTTTCTCAACAAGTCTGCTTGTAAATGACACTAATGGTGGCTTTGCTTTGCCATTGCATTTCTTCTTCTCTTGTGAATAACAGCTACTGGCATTACTTGGTAGGGCATAGTGCTATGAAGCGTCATCGCCACCTATGGGTCACACCAAAGAGGACAACTGCATGCTACACCTAAACAGGGCACAATGAAATATATGTTAGTGAAAGGATTATTTATCAATTATGGAAATTTAACACAGGCCAAGTAAAAACTTAAGGTGGTGTTTCCCATTGGTAGATTCTAATAGGAAAAACATCCTGAAACTGAAAATGCAAGCTGCATAATACTGACATTTTTACCAAACAACCATATGCGGAGATATTTGTCTAAAGAATACTTTAACACATTAGTTCGGATCTGGGCAGCACAGCGGCGCAGTGGTTAGCATGTGAGCGGCACAGTTATGAGGTCATGAGATGCATGTTCTCTCCGTGCTCGCACATTCCAAAAACATGCATTTCAGGTTAATTGGCCGGTTCAAATTGTCCTTAGGTGTGAATGAGAGAGTGAATGGTTGTCTGTCTCTGTGTGCCCTGTGATTGGCTGGCAACCGGTTCAGGGTGTCCCCTGCCCACTGCCCGAAGATAGCTGGGATGGGCTCCAGCACCCCCGCGGCCCTACTGAGGATAAGCAGTCCAGATATTGGATGGATGGATGAATGTTCGGATCCACAGTTATGTTCATGATTTACACAAGATGTAAAAAGGATATGTATTGGTAAATACACAAGAAAATTCAAAAGTGACATAGGTAAATCACAGATACAGTTGAGACTTGGCAAAATACATGATTCACCCCGCATTCCTTTTTAATGGTACTAAAAAAAAACAAATTGGCTTTAGAAGTCCTTAAAAAGTCCTTGAATTTGGCCGTGAAAAAGTTGTTTGAATCCGATGGACATTGATTTTACTCCATACACCAACGCTGTAATACTGTAGTTAATTTTTGGTTCATTTTAGTTTGCCTTTTCTTCAAACACTATTTTATTTTGGAGAAAAAACGGAAGTTGCCTCTAATGAATCCCGGCATTGACGGTTTTACCCAATGCGCTGTCCGGATTAACTGTAAGAGAAGCGATCGCCGTTGTGCGAGGATCACCTGAGTTCCTCGAATACAATTCTCTGTTGTCGGGGAAAGGAAAATCTGAACTTCACTTTACTGGCTCTCAATATTTTTTGCCCGCTCTTATTTCCCGCTCTCTTTTTTCCAAGGACTCCACTAGGGGCAATTGATAGATCCCCAGCGAGGATGAGAGAATAAGAGTGAGCGGCGTGTGACTGGAAAGTACATTCAAATATATTTTTAGAGATTATTGAACGAATCGAAACGCTTCGGACGCTTCCTTTTATTTTCGTAAACGCACAACGGAGCGTTCGGAAATGCGTCTTGCGTGGGATTTCGGAGGAGAGTAGAGGAATTCTTGGTGGGTCACCTGTGCAAGGTCTGCCGGGACGAGGAGAGGAGAGAACGGATCTGGGGGTGACATTTCAAGCGTCTTTGCATCAAGTTCCTGCAAATGGGATTCTTTGTATAGAGAGATGAGATGCAGAGAACGAGACGGGGAAAGAGAGCAAGTGAGGCGAGAAGGAGGATGCCGTCGTGCGCTGCTTGAATGCAGAACGGACGCACCCCAAATCTGAAGCGAGAACGGATTTACATCCACCTCAAGGGATATTCTCACATTTCCTTTTGTATGGCCTTTCGACTGGAACCTTTCTTGTGGAGTTAATTGTGACTGAATTTTGAGGATGGGATTTGAAGAGATACTTGAACCCTGACGCTCGGATACTGGTCTAAGCTGCACGCACCACGCAAGGTAATTATTAAAGTTTGTGCTTTTATATCTGTTCCATTGTGCAGTTGCGTCTTGGATGGAGACTGAGAGTTCTGGCATGTTGGGTGTGTGCCATGGATCTGGGCGGTTGGGGTGCCACGGGCATCTCAAACATACAGCCCGTGGCCGGACAGTTGGATGATCTATTCTACCCGTCATAAATTTCTGAGTAGTCAACAAATAAACGGGTCTCTTGGTCATCTCTATCAAAGGTTATGATTTTTTTTTTAAATAAATCAAGTACAATGCTTCTCCTCGCTGCTAGAGGGCAGTAGTGGATATATTCTCTGCTTTAGTAGGCCTGGCCCAATAGTTTGTTTTAATGTAGTTTAACCGCACTGCTTATAAACTTCGACGACTCTTATTTTGTATTTTTTTTACATTTCGACCAGTACAACAATTAAAGGTGGGGTGTGTTGCGTAAGGTGTTCAAAGAGCCTTCATTTCTTTTTTTCCACTGTGCTTACCTGCTTTTATTTTACTTTTATCGGAGCTGTTGGGGACTCACAACACATTAGGAAGCAGGAAAGGGATATGGGGGGTTTGTACGGGTATTTCATTCTGGTCCTTACGGTTTTCTGTTAGCTTAGCTCGAAAATGGGGAACGTTAGAAAAGGAATGTTTATAATACATTTTAAACACCAACTCAATTTCCCAGAAGATGAAAAAAGAACATTTTATCGGAGGAGATAGATAAATGCACATGCAGACTGGTTACGCATGCAGCTTGGCAGAGGCTGCAATGATAACACAAATCAGAAGATGGCGTTGGTGAAGAAAAATACAAAACAGAGACAGCTTCCTCCATATGTCCAGCACCACCCTAAATGAGTGCACGGACCTGTGAAAATATATATCTTGCGACTTTTTTTTTTCTTCTAATTTATATTGCACAAAACTGTTGAAAGTATATACCTTGTGACTCATTTGGGGATTTAATGACACTGCTTAATGTACTTATTTTTGTAGCGCACTTGCACTATTATTATTAGCCTCCTATTTATCCTTACAGTATTTTCTATGTTGTTTACCTAAGAGTGCTATATCTAATCCTGTTGCATACAATGTTTCACTATGTTGATATCAATGACAATTCAATTCCATTCAATACCAAATACACACAAATGTATGCTAAACATCTGTAATTATATAAGATTATTTTTATATAAGGTGCAAAAAAGGGTGACGCAACATTGGAACAGAATGCGTGTAATTCGATGGATGTTATCTACTGTTATCTTGAGTTGCATTTCGATATGTGAAAAGTTCTATATAAATAAATTTGAATTAAGATCAAAAGATCTTGTGCATCCAAATATAGACTCGAAACACCCTCTGCTGGACCAAAGTGGTACTACAAGTATGTCAATTTATCAAGAGGAAATTCAACGCACGCTCCTATTTGCATTGAATCAACACGATGAATGCCATACATGTTGCGAGGCAACAAATGGATGATGGCATTCGTTGCAAACAGTTTGAAATGTCGTTTTTAATCGATTTTTGATATCATGAGATACACCAGGGAGTTTTTTCCCCCTTTTTGTGCATTTTAGCGTTTAATTATATCTTTCAGGATGGTACTGTGACTAAAAGTAGTGTGAACATAAATTAAAACCCTAATGCCTTTTCTGATGTCATATACAACTCTAATGGTCTGAGTGATTACACATTGGATTAGGCTTAGAAGTGTTTTGTGAGACAATAGTGGATGCGCAGTCTAGGGGGGTCTGGGAGAATTTTTCCCCAAGTAAGATAGTGTCCATTTTGAATTCAAATGCATTAATTTGGTGTATTCAAAGAGCAAAATCAAGAAGCAATATTTTTGATCATTAATGTGCCCTTTTATTCTTCTATTCGAGGCAATTATAGTGATACATTTATTATCATTCTAACATGTTAAAGGCACAAAAAAATTAACATTCGTTTCTGGTACCATGACAAAATAGTCTGATAATGAGATAAATTCGAATGCCTTTTCATGTGTTATCTATAGCACTGGTGTTACAATGGTTAGACACCTGTGCTTTTAATGCTGCAACCTGGGTTTGGTTGTTGATGCATCCATCAGCAAATTTTGAGCTGAGAAAAAGTGAGGCAATTTTTTTCACTTATTTCTGATTAAGGGTAGCACAGCGGCGCAGTGGTTAGCGCGTGTGCGGCACAGTTCTAAGGTCTTGGGAACCTCCTGTGTGGGTTCAAATCCAGCTACCAGACTTCCTGGGTGGAGTTTGTATGTTCTCGCTGTGCTTGCGTGGGTTTCCTCCGGGCACTCCGGTTTCCTCTCACATTCCAAAGACATGCATTTCAGGTGAATTGGCTGGTCCAAATTGTCCCTAGGTGTGACTGAGCGAGTGAGTTGTCTGTCCCCGTGTGCCCTGCGATCGGCTGGCAACCAGTCCAGGGTGTCCCCTCCCCACTGCCCGATGATTGCTGGGATGGGCTCCAGCACCCCCGCGACTCTACTGAGGATAAGCGGTGCAGCTAATGAGATGAGATTTCTAATTAAACAAATTGTGGTTGCTGTTATATTCAAGTGAGCGTTATACACCATTAAAAACGGTATATCTAAAAACATGACCATGTTTTTTAATTATACAAAACGTATGAGACTTTAGGGAATTAAAACCTGGTGGCCAACCAGAATCTTCCTATAGTAGGGTAAAGCTGTTTATCATTATTACTTTTATTAACACTAATGTTATAATTGGGCCAGACATAAGACCGGTCTGTGGTACATAAAAGGTTGGGGATCTCTGTTCTAGAGCAAGGGTCAGGAACCTATGGGTCACGAGCCAAAAATGCCTCTTTCTATGAGTATGTATTGCTCGGAGAAAAAAATAATTCCATGTCGTTTGAAATTTAAGTATGCGGAGCTTATTGTAATGCACGAGAGACGAGACAGTGCTGAAGTAGAAAGCGGTACTGCCCAGTATATTTGGGGCACATTTTTAACTACAGTTTACAGTCAAGGTGTCACACTACAAAAACTCGTTTTGGCTGTACATTGCTAAGGAATCCTCTATATGAAGGCTTATTAAATAATCCGTGTTTAGTGTTGAGACACCTAATGATGAAAATCCAAGTCAAAGGACCGCACAGGTTACAATTACACAATCCCCTGATCTTAAACCAGCATGCGGGCAATGTCATGAACTGGAAATGGATCAGGACCCAAATGCGTGACGTTTCTCACACAAGCCTTTTATTCTACGGGAAATGGGGAGTCATGCACGTTGAGCAGCAGTCTGGCGTGGAATGATAGGAAGCCACAGGCCGACGAGATCGATACCAATTGCCCGAGCAGATATCAGACGGATGGGGTCGATACCTGGACTGGACGGACAGGATTGATATCAAAACAGAATATTGAAAATAAACAGGACAAACTAGACGGGAACGAAACTGGAAACCGATATTAAACAACAGGACGGACAGGATTGATATAAAAACAGGCTATCAAAATTAAACAGGAAAAACTAGACGGGAACACAACTGGAAACTAATATTAAACAGGACAAAGTAAACGGGCGGGGCCAGTTGCGCGCCATGGCAACCGTGGCAGGCAAGGTTAAACTCAAAAACCTCAGCACGAGGAAAATAAGAATCCTTGTGGAGGGGCCTCACAAGTGATAATCTCCCATCCAGGATGACAAGGGTGCAATTGATTTAGCATTGGGTAACAGTACACAAAACATAGTTAACATCAATAAAATAAAACAATAGGTAATATGTTGAAATATGTCCAGATCCACATAACAAACTCTCTCGCCCTGCGGCGTCTACGGTTCATTGACAGATTGGCTTTCCTTCTATTCAAGCTCAGTTCTCTCACTCACCTTTTGTCAGTCCGTTAACCAACGTCTGCACCGCAAGACGTGGGTTTTGACTATGTCCTGTTTCCTGTTGGTATTTCCTGTCCAGTATTTTTCCCGTTTATATTGTCCTGTTTAATATTGGTTTCTAGTTTCGTTCCCGTCTAGTTTGTCGTGTTTAATTTAGATATCCTGTTTTGATATCAATCGACTGTCCCGTCCTGTCCGGTATCGACCCCATCCGCCCGATATCTGCTCGGGCAATTGGTATCGATCTCGTAGGCCTCTGGCTTCCTATCATTCCACGCCAGACTGCTGCCTAACGTGCATGTCTCCCCATTTCCCGTAAAATAAAAGGCTTGTGTGAGAAATGTCATGCATTTGGGTCCTGATCCTGTTTCGGTTCTTAACAGCACCTAGTTTTGAAACCATTTTTATGGAAAAAATGAAGGTCAAAATGAGCCCCAACGATGTTAGGTATTTGCAGGAGGGAGACAAGTTTTAAGTGGTATATTTGTACTGTAGACATTTGGAACACAGGCTTTGGTAATATCCTTGTTTCCTAAATTTGATCCATTCATCAAATATCACACAGTGAAACAAAATGTACTTGAAGAACTAGCTTCGGTCTGGAGAGTGGGTTCGGCGGTTTTGCTTTTATGGCTCTTTGAATCCAAAAAGGTTTCCGACCCCTGCTCTGGGGGATGAGCGTATCCCAAGGTCACGCTTTGAGTGCAGTGCGAGTTATACAGGTGCAGGATGCGCGTGCATGTATCGGTGCACGTAATCCTTGGCCAAATGTCAGGACGCGGGGGTTAAATTCCACCAGCTGCCCGCGGTGGGCAAAGCCCGCGCGCGTGGTGAGAGACATGCACGTGCGTGGATGGAATGTATTACGGTGGAGAAAGGATCTGTCTGGATAAGAAAGCACTAATCAACCTATGTAATGCCTCATTTTTTGTTTTGCACCTGCTTCCCGGTACACGATGTGTGCAGTGTGAACAAGGAAGCAGCGGCAGCAAATACAGGAGTCAATGGTACGAAATAACGAGTAGACGTACCTGTCAACCTGTACGTTTTTGCCCTACAAAGTACGTTTATTATGCATTTTAACGCGTGTACGACGTAAAAGAAAATATGTACGGAAAAACGCTAATTTGTCAATTATGGGTACCATCCGGTATACACCGACTATCACGAAACGGCAAATCAATCAAGTCAAACGAGTTCCCCGCGGTAGCCTCTATTTTTGTATGTTTTTTTCGTTGCAAACGAAGCGAGTAGTTTGATGTAGTGAAAGGAAGTCCGTCTCTTTTTAGAGAACCGGCTTTTTCAGCTCAACTCATTAAAGAGAGCCGGCTCTCAAACGGCTCACTTGCTTTGATGCATTATATTACGAATTATTATGTTGTATAAACAAGTTAAGAAAAAAAGGAAGTATAAAATGAGAAAATAAAAAAAGACAGGTTTGTGGTTATCCCTTTAATCAGTATATTATCAACAATAATTTAATGCAGAAAATGAATCAATAATTTGAATAAGAAAATGTATTATTCTATTCAATTATTTTTGCATGTATTTTTTCCTTCGACAGTGAACGTCCAAGCTACTTAATGTTTGAACTTTTTTTATAATAAACCTCATTCATGTCGAGCAACTCACGATCTCACAACAAAATGTTAATTAACAATATATATGATATAACGAAACACATGTACAATATAACATGTTAAACTACATAAATAAACACATTGGAAAAACAAATATGGTGTAAGATTATTTTGTATTTTGTAAGGGAAAATACAACATTTTGTAAGGGCATGGAGCGGTGGAGGTTGACAGGTATGAGTAGATAAGATTCACATGTATCGCACTGGGTTCCTACAGGTGCTTGAAATCCTTGTAAATGCTGCAATTTTAATGTTGTGTTTTCAAGGATTCAAAAGTGTTGGCCATTTTTGGGGGACTTGCTTGTAAATGCTTGACAATGTTGCCATGTTTCTCAAAAACACTGCTCTCTGGTGGTGTTGCTTTGCTATTGCATTGATTCTTCCCCTATGTTCAGTGCATGGTTCGTACGGGTGCTTGAAATCCTTGAAAATGATTCAATTTGAATGTTGTGTTTTCAATTTCAGAATGATGCTTGAATTTTGGGTGAAGGGCTTGAAAATGTTTTGGAATTGCTGCCATTGGAAGTTTGACTCTATAAACCACGCAATAAATAAAGAAAAGGTAAACCAAAAAAGGGCACAAAAAATTATGCTGACACGCCTGCATTATGACGGTGTCATGTGAAGGGTCACTGCCTCCTACTGGTAATACCTAGAACTGTCACGGTTGCCATCGCACCCGATTGGTGCCAGCCGTGTGGCGCCAGGTTCTGTCACGGTTGCCACGGTGCCCAATTAGCCCCGCCCATGGACACCGGCTGAAACGCATTGACAGATTGCTCACTTGGAGTACCTAAAGGCGGTCCTTTGATCCTTTAGTTGTCAGAGCGTCTGCAAGACTCCTATTAAACTCTGTGTGAAATGCTTTATTCTGGAAATTTGCCTGTGTTTGATCCTGTTTTATTTTTGGCCTGATCTGTTTGATTTTCACAACTCTTTTGTTCGGATTTCAATCCACTTCCGCGACCATCGATCCCCGGATCGAGTGTGCACGCATCACTCCTCTCCCTAAAAAACTGTGAACACGTTACGCGATTGGGTTCTCCATTTCTGTTTCCTGTCCTGGTTCGTGACAAGAAAAACAGCTCTATCTAGAAAACAAGCACTTTTGGCTCGGCTCACTGAGAAGAGCCAGCTCTTTCAAATCAAACGGCTTCTCAGATTTTTTGTTCTTTCTAATGATATATTATTGTCATGATTGCCGATTAAGCGCAGCTGTGGCGGCTTAATTGGCGCCAACAGCCCGGGCAGCTGATTGGCTGTCATTCTCCTTTCAAACCCCCAGCTTCCTCTTGGAAGCCGTCAGATCGTTACGCAAACTGTTGCCTTCAGCTCAGTAAGCCTTTTCGTCCGACTCCGTTCCTGTCAAGCTTTTTCTGCCTGATCTTTGTTGCCTGTTTCCGGACCTGATTACGCCCCGTTCTGCCTGCCTGTTGCCTGACCTGTTTTGCCCTGTTACCTGCCTGCCTCCTGCTACCGACCTCGCATACGAACTCGACACCGCCTTTGATCTCCAGCCCCGGCTAACGACTTGCTATTCCCGCCTGTCTCCGATCCTCCTCGCTCGACACTATTGGGTCCCGTCTCCGTTCCTGGTTTGTGACAATTATCAATAATAAGAAACATTATGCACCAAATTATGTCATAATTATAAATTCATATGCTTTGCAGGAGACCTGCAACAGATCTACAAAAAAGGAGAGTAAAAACAACAAGTCAAAAGTAAAACAACAACAAAATCCCTGAAAATGCAAAACAATAAAAGATCAGCAGCAGTCTCTAAGATTGAAAGACTTTCCCTTAGATCAATCAATATCATCAAAATGAGTCCACATGTGGCTTTTTTTTTGCTTTTTATACATACATATATATACATATTTTCATGCATCCGTATTGAACAAAATAATTACCCAACACCTATGGGGCCCTTTCCATGTTTGTAAACAAGCAGAATGGGATAATTTGTGTCAGTTTACTGGAGTCCATTGACACAAAAAGATAGGAACAGCTCAAAATAGCACAGCATATGTGCTAGTAGCAAGATAGCACCTTCATTTTAGTCATCATAGTCAGCAAGAACAAAAAAACTGGCCTTGAAAGTGCTTGAAATCACCCATGAAAAAGGTTTGCAAACCCTTTTAACAGCAGCTGGCATTAGTTTGTATGGCATTGTCACGTGAAGTGTCGCCCAATAGGCCAGGTGCATGCTACACCTACACAGAGAACCATGGAACGTTTTTTTGTGGAATAAGTACATATAAATTCCGGACATTTATGATAAGAAAGGGGGAAAAAAGTAGCATTCCCTTGTGGTAAATTGCAGAAGAAAGAACTTCCTGCAACCGAAAATGCCAGCTCCACATTCCTAGTCATAGTCCTTTTTACCCAACACGTTTCTGAGGTGAGATTTGTCTCAAAAACAAATATATTCACAATTGACTCAAGATGTAATAAAATGTATGTCTTGTTAAATGCACATGCAAGATTAGAAATAGCACAGGTATCTTGCAGAGATAGTTGTGGCTCTGCAAAATACACGATTCACCCCAGATTTCTTATTTTAATGGTACTGCAGAAATTGGAAAATTGGCTCATAAAGTTCTTATAACGTGCCTTGAATTTGGCCATGAAAAAGGTGTATAAACCTTGTTTTTTTTTTTAAAGGGACAGCGTGTAATGTTTACCGCCTCCTAGACCCAAGCTGTTTTGGGATCCGTGAACCATGTACCTTGAGTATTAAGACAAACATCCACTCATCCATCCATTATCTGCACCGCTTATCCTCAGTATGGTCGCAGGGGTGCTGGAGCCCATCCCAGCTATCTTGGGGCAGTGGGCAGTGGACACCCTGAACTGGTTGCCAGCCAGGCGCAGTGCACACAGAGACAGACAATTCACTCGCTCATTCCCACCTAGGGACAATTTGGACCGGCCAATCAACCTGACATGCATGTTTTTAGAATGTGGGAGGAAACCGGAGAGCCAGGAGGAAACCCACACATGCACGGGGAGAACATGCAAACTCCACACTGGAAGGTTCGATCTCATGACCTCAGAACAATACTGTTTTAAATAATAAGCAAACATGCATTTTTACTCATAGGCGGCAGTAGCTCAGGAGGTAGAGCGATCGTCTTAGGATTAAGGGATCCCAGTTCGAATCTTGGTTTGTCCGTGTTACATGTCGAAGTGTCCTTGGGTAAGACACTGAACCCCCAATACTCCCAATAAGCAGGTTAGCGCCTTACATGGCTGCACAGATCACGGCCGCTATTGGGAAATGTGAAGCACAATGTAAAGCGTTTTGAGAAGTCATTGACTTGAAAAGCGCTATATAAATGCAGATCATTTCATTTCATTTCATAGAAGAAAAAAAAATGTATTTATTTTACGTACTATGAGCCTGTCATGAACCAGATTGGACTTGATCCAATAGCATTAGTTTCAGAAGAGTTTTTATTTGAAAGAGTTGTTGGAGCTGGCTCGGGACGTCAGCGCTTGTTGGTCGTCAGCCTCTTCGGGCGGAATGGCAGCTCTGTGTCGGGTAGAAGGAACGTGCAGCTTAGCGGGTAAGTCGATGGCCGGGGCGAGAGAGACGGTCGCAAAACGTGGAACGGAAACAGGTCAAAAACGGAAGGCAGGCATGAATCAGGCAAGACAAGTTGTGGGTACCTTGTAGTCTGGAGAAGCACTCAGGGATACAAAGAGTACACTCGGATGACCATCTCTGGACGCAGACCGCTTTAAGTGGAGAACGTCAGCCAATCAGGAAGTGCGCTCCAGCGCGCCAAACGATTGCCCCAGGTGACTTCACTTAGGCTATCACGACAGAGCCTCACTATGAGGTAGCTATAATGATTGTCTTTTATCTTGCTGCTACGAGTATCCGAAAACCCCAAAAAGACTGATGAGAGGTAAATTGGTGCCTTTTGGGCACTCTGTTGTTTGTAACCTTCTTTGTGGTTTTAAGCACTGATTTTCAGTTGTACTACACCATATAGCGACATCTGGTGGTCAAATAATACACCCTGTCCTTTTAAAGAAATACCCCGTAATTCTAATAGTATATTGTCCTTAAAGGGACAGTGTGTATTGTTTGAGCACTATTTGTCACTGTATTGCGTCGGATAACCAGAAACAAGTGTTAAAATGCACAAGGAAGAATACAAACTACAGAGACTCTAAGTGACCCAAACGCACCATTTTACTTTGCCAAAAAAGTATTCAGCGTTTTTGACGTGTTTGGGTATCCGTGGCGGCAAGATGGCAAATAATCATGCCAGCTCGCTCTAGGTGATCCTCAGGTTTCGTAACATAAATACAAAATGTTCGACCCATGAGTTAAAAGTGCACGATTTTTATGACAGTTGGTGTAGTTTTTGCTTACGCTTCAAATCAATATTGTTTTTTTTTCAATAAAGTTTTTTTTTTTCACAATGAGGATGCAATAAATAGTACACAATATCCTTTTAAAGTAAGGCTTGTAACTGCAAATATAGCGACACTTAAACCTGATTGGATAATTGAATGTTTTGCGTATATAACGAGGAACTATTTTGGGATAGTAATGTTTTTAAAAATCGCATATTTTCATGAGCTATAGAATAACCCAAATACATTTTGAACTTGAATTGATTTTGGGATAGGACTAAACAAAACCTTTGGTTGGTTGGTTTGTTGGATCCATTAACCATTAGAGTCAGAGGGGCTCCATTTCCTAACTCTCTTCCTTTCATTCTTTCTTTATCTATTCTTCCTTACCTGCTCTTTTTCTTGCTCGTCCTTACTTTCTCTATCTTTTTTCTTTCTCTTTTTCACATTTTCTTTTTCTCTTCCTATTACCCTCTCTTTTTTCTCACTCAATCTCTCTTTCTTTCTCTCTTGTTCTCTCTCTCCCTCTATTTCTCTCTCTATTTCTCTCATTCTCCCCCCATCTCTCTATTGCTACTTCCAATATTTAACCTGGTAATACCATAGTAAAAACATAGTAAGTCGTAAAATACGCCAATAAATAGTTCTCAGATTGAAAAAGGTTGGAGACTCCTGCACTAAAGCAGCAACATCATTGGCCAATATTGACAATGATGTAAACAGTGCATATTACTGTCAAATATATAATATCAATACATTAATCATTTTAAAACATAAACAAGAAGACTAAGCTTATCAAAGTGTTGTTTTTTAATTTGTGGATGTAATGGGTCTCACTGTGAATTGCTAATGTCTTAAAGCTGTAGGGAGGACTTTGTAACTCTTAATGTCATTTCATTTTGTGTGTACCATCTGTCCTTGTTTTTTTTTTTGGATTGTGTCTTTTTTTTCTTTTTTTTTCTGAGGTTTCTGTGCCTCATTTTGGCAGGAAAATTCTACACAATTTTACTGAGCTGCCCCGATGTTGTCAATGAAAATGCTTTCATTTTTGTAGGTAATGTGATTCATTGTTTATTGTGGGGGTCAGGCTCCAAAATAAACCCATGATAGGCATAATCCATAAAGTGCAAACTTTTGTTTTTACATTGTTATATTATACATTATATATTATATAATATATATATCAAACAGGTTCTGAATATAATTTATCATTTTCTAGGAAATTTGATTCCTGACTGGGTTGATGTTTTAGTGGTTGATAGGGCCTATTTTACTTGAATAATTACAACCTGCTAAAAGCATAGTAATAACACAAATTGTTATTTCAGGAACGTGTATCAAACTGGTAGCTAATCTAGCTAATCAATAACAAAAAGTAGCCCTCAGCTCAAAAAAAGTTTGGCGACCCCTCTTATAGACTATTGAGCTTATCGGAATGCTATGCCTCCGACTGTCTGGCAACCAGGTAAGGGTGCCCCCTGCCCACTGCCCGAAGATAGCTGGGATGGGCTCCACCACCCTCGCGACCCTACTGAGGATAAGCGGTGTAGCTAATGAGATGAGATGAGATGAGATGAGATTTGAACATACATTTTCTAAACGCGAAAGCAAATAAAACATCACGGTGACAGATTCATTCTCTAACAAATCATATTTTTATCATTCCCAGAATATGTTCCATTTTTCATTGTCTTTCATCACCCCTCCCAACATTCTCGTTAGTCCAGGTAAATTAACTTCTATTGATTGATAAAGGCAAAAAATAATTGCACATAAACCACTCATAATGCTGCTAATGGCCCAAAGAAAGGAACAAATTATGTAAATGATCACCACGCTGTGCATAACGTCATTGGGGATGTGAAAAAAAACGAAAGTTTTCATTCCGTTTTTCATTGCTTCAATTGTCCTTTTTACGTGCACGGAGAGTCAGCTGCTATTCCTTTAGTTTTATGATAAATTGTCATGATTACCGATAAGCATCACCTGTGCCCGCTCCTTTGGCGCCAACTGCCTCAGACTCTGATTGCCTCCCTGTCCCTATTTAAACCCACTCTATCCCTCCCCTGTTGTCAGTCCGTCTGCAAACCCCAGTTAACACTAGGCAAGCCTTTTCATACCCTGACTCCCACCTGTTTTTTGCTCCCATCTGTCCCCCGTCTTCGAACCGTTTTTGATCCTGACCACGCTTTTGCTCTCCTGTCCCGGCTACTGACCTGTTTTTCCCTTCCCGACACCGCCATCGCTCACGCGTTCAGAGCGTCCTGCTCCCTGCGTCCAACAACCACCAGATTGTGGGCGCAACCCTTTCTCTTTCTTCCAATAAAACTTGTGAGAAACGCAACGCAAGTGGGTCCAGTCTCCGTTGTCGTTCTGACATAAATGGGCTTGGACTTTTTTTGCAGAACAAATGACAGGAGTTTTATTTTTTTTTTATTTTACTTTAACGGTGTGCCTAATTTTATCAATGTGTAACAAATGTTTAATGTTGCTTTATTAAGAAATCAATTCGTAGTGTTTGACCACTCAGTAGTTCTGTATTGTGAAGTGTGCAAATAGCTCTTTGGCGCCTCAAAGTTGCTCCGTGGCACTTTTAAAAAAGATGTTTGATAAGGGAAAATCACATGGTTTATGTAGGAGAACAAACCTGACATAAACGTTCTTAACCGTTTGCATTGCATATAAATGTAGATAGATAGATAGATAGATAGAGAGAGAGAGAGAGAGAGAGAGAGAGAGAGAGAGAGAGAGAGAGATGGATTGGATATTTCTTTTTTTTTTTTTTTACAAAAAAAAAATGAAAAAGTGGGTGTGCAAAATTATTCAGCCCCATTGAGTTAATACTTTGTAGCGCCACCTTTTCCTGCGATTACAGCTGCAAGTTGCTTGGGGTATGTCTCTAACAGTTTTGCGCATCGAGAAACTGATATTTTTGCCCATTCCTCCTTGCAAAACAGCTCGAGCTTAGTGAGGTAGGATGGAAAGCGTTTGTGAACAGCAGTTTTTAGTTCTTTCCACAAATCCATTGGGATGTTGCAACCCTCAGTTATTGTACACCATTTTGTTTTCTTGAGTATGTGCACCCTTGCCCTCCTTTAAAAGAATATGAACGTGTTGACTGTTATGAAACCTCTCATACAAGGAAGTGGAGCCTGTTAAAAAAGTTCTTTATGGGAGCATGGGGATTTTTTATTATAGTGCCTTTCTTCTTGCCCTCTGTTTATCTCAGCTTTCAGCAGCAGCTTTCCTTCACTCTCCCTTTAACTATCTGACAGAAGGCTGCAGGATCCTGCAGAGTGGATGGTGGAGCTCTAATTCAATTTATTTCACCTCTGAGAGACAGGGAGCCAAATAAACACAGCCAGGGGGAAGGGAGAGTATCGGCGCCAGCGCCAAAGTTTGCAGCTGATTGTGAGGCTGAAATGGGCAAAAAACGGGTGGCAAAGGAACAACTAGGTCTGTAACTCACTGCTGCTCTACTACTTGACTGATCACTGGCTATTGAAACGATTAGTCAAATACATTTTAGTTGATATCTCACTTTTGGAGCGTGTAGGAAACAAGCATGGTACTTTGTTGGTGAATGACATTATTTTACTATCCTTTATTAAATATCAAAAGAATGCAGAAATGCCGTCCGTTCAGCATTCACGTTGCTCCCGTTTTGCCCTTATCATCAGAACACTCAAAAAGCTATGTGTTATAGGATTGTAATATCCAATTGGTATGCAATGTGACAAATGCTTCCATATCAGGAAAACTAATATTTGTACACCTAAATGTACAGTATGTATCAAAGCAACAACAGCAAAATACTTTTCAGTAGCTGTTTTTTGCTTAAAAGGGTGCTGTGTATTATTTAACAGCTCAACGAGATGATCAAGGTGCTGTATCTGAGTCAGATCAGAGGCTCCTGCTACTGGTAACCATGGACACACTATTTCTGTTTCATGTGGGGGAAGCAAAACCCTACCCACAATATCGGCCTGGAGAGGGATGGACGTCGCGAGGCTTTGTTTGCCCAAGACACACCACAAGAAGTGGTGACCTGTGAAACCAAGAAAAGGCTTATCAGCAGCAGTACAGTAAATTAAACAATTTTGTGCATTTTGTGAAGTATATTCAGTGTTCAACTACAAAATCTGTTACAAAAAGATATCAATATATTCAACAGTTTGACATCAAACGGTCATGAGGGCGGCAGTAGCTCAGGAGGTAGAGAGCTCGTCTCGGGATCAAGGGATCCCAGTTCGAATCCCGGCTTGTCCGTGTTACATGTCGAAGTGTCCTTGGGTAAGACACTGAACCCCTAATACCCCCAATAAGCAGGTTAGCGCCTTACATGGCTGCAAGGCCGCTATTGGGAAATGTGGAGCACATTGTAAAGCGCTTTGGGAAGTCATTGACTTGAAAAGCGCTATAGAAATGCAGATCATTTCATTTCATATCAACTAACGGTTATTGTCTTTAATGTCTTTACAACTGATGTTTGTTCTTTTGACTGTGTACATTTAATATCAAATACATTGGTTTGGTACATCACTGACATGACAGTCAAGCTCTTTTATAGCAATTTCTACAAGGAATGTCATTAAAATCGCATTGACTTGAAAGTTACTTTAATCTTATCGAGGCGAGTCGGACTCTGTTTTGTTCAACTGTCAGTCGTATTTTTTAAATAATTGTGCGTTACTGATCTACCACCATTACACTCTATTTGATCTGCTTTGCAAACACTGCAAGTAGTCTTTTTATTTACGGCATCCAGACTAAAATGCTCCTTACAGAAGTTCTTGGTACGGGCTCTTCATACTCACCAACATGAAGCAAAACTGAGTCTTTGTACGTGAATAAACAATCACATTAAAATTTTAACCTCACAACTTCCGGTTTTAACCACCTGCTTGTCTCTACAATGTCACCAGTCACTGAAAATCTCATCCCACATATCATTGGAAAGCTTAAACTCTTGGGTTTTAAGATTTGCTGATATACCATTTCAAAATGTACTCATCACAGAAACATCATGGTCAGTCTAGCTCAAGATACACAAAGTTGTAAAGCTGGCGAGCTCACTTATAACGTCTCCTGGGAGAATCGTGTTATGAGCTGACTCCTACGAGAGTCCAGTGAATTTAACCGTGTAAAATATTTACTCCAAAACACGCGAACATGCCGCTGGGAAAAAAAAACTGCCTAAACGTATCTCTGCAACGTTGGACGTTGCTTGTTGCAATCCGTCTTTTTCACTCCATAATTCCAGTTTACAAATCAACAGACTCGTAAAAGTATTTCCAATAAGACAGTTAGCCTCTGAACTTTGGATTGACACGACGCTTGACCAAATGCAGGCTTTTTTTTCATGGTCCACAGTAGGGCTGCATGATTTTGGAAAAAAAAACGTATTTTGATTTTCAAGACCTAAATTGCCCTTTCGATATAAATTTCAATTTTAAAAGAAAATTGCATTTTCTGTGTTATTTTTCTATTTTTTCTGGAGAACATAAAACATGGTGACGTGCAAACACACCTTGAGATAACGTACTTAGAGACTGAGAGTATACGACTGTAATAAAATATCAACTATGTACAGGGAGTGCAGAATTATTAGGCAAATGAGTATTTTGACCACATCATCCTCTTTATGCATGTTGTCTTACTCCAAGCTGTATAGGCTCGAAAGCCTACTACCAATTAAGCATATCAGGTGATGTGCATCTCTGTAATGAGAAGGGGTGTGGTCTAATGACATCAACACCCTATATCAGGTGTGCATAATTATTAGGCAACTTCCTTTCCTTTGGCAAAATGGGTCAGAAGAGGGACTTGACAGGCTCTGAAAAGTCAAAAATAGTGAGATATCTTGCAGAGGGATGCAGCACTCTTAAAATTGCCAAGCTTCTGAAGCGTAATCATCGAACAATCAAGCGTTACATTCAAAATAGTCAACAGGGTCGCAAGAAGCGTGTAGAAAAACCAAGGCGCAAAATAACTGCCTGTGAACTGAGAAAAGTCAAGCGTACACCTGCCAAGATGCCACTTGCCACCAGTTTTGCCATATTTCAGAGCTGCAACATCACTGGAGTGCCCAAAAGCACAAGGTGTGCAATACTCAGAGACATGGCCAAGGTAAGAAAGGCTGAAAAACGACCACCACTGAACAAGACACACAAGCTGAAACGTCAAGACTGGGCCAAGAAAAATCTCAAGACGGATTTTTCTAAGGTTTTATGGACTGATGAAATGAGAGTGAGTCTTGATGGGCCAGATGGATGGGCCCGTGGCTGGATCGGTAAAGGGCAGAGAGCTCCAGTCCGCCTCAGACGCCAGCAAGGTGGAGGTGGGGTACTGGTATGGGCTGGTATCATCAAAGATGAGCTTGTGGGGCCTTTTCGGGTTGAGGATGGACTCAAGCTCAACTCCCAGTCCTACTGCCAGTTTCTGGAAGACACCTTCTTCAAGCAGTGGTACAGGAAGAAGTCCGCATCCTTCAAGAAAAACATGATTTTCATGCAGGACAACGCTCCATCACACGCATCCAAGTACTCCACAGCGTGGCTGGCAAGAAAGGGTCTAAAAGAAGAAAAACTAATGACATGGCCTCCTTGTTCACCTGATCTGAACCCCATAGAGAACCTGTGGTCCCTCATCAAATGTGAAATTTACAAGGAGGGAAAACAGTACACCTCTCTGAACAGTGTCTGGGAGGCTGTGGTTGCTGCTGCACGCAATGTTGATCGTGAACAGATCAAAGCACTGACAGAATCCATGGATGGCAGGCTTTTGAGTGTCCTTGCAAAGAAAGGTGGCTATATTGGTCACTGATTTGTTTTTGTTTTGTTTTTGAATGTCAGAAATGTATATTTGTGAATGTTGAGCTGTTATATTGGTTTCCCTGATGAAAATAAATAATTGAAATGGGTATACATTTGTTTTTTGTTAAGTTGCCTAATAATTATGCACAGTAATAGTCACCTGCACACACAGATATCCTCCTAAAATAGCTAAAACTAAAAAAGCCCCACTCCAACTTCCAAAATATTCAGCTTTGATATTAATGAGACTTTTGGGTTCATTAAGAACATGGTTGTTGTTCAATAATAAAATTAATCCTCAAAAATACAACTTGCCTAATAATTCTGCACTCCCTGTATAGTTCAGGGTGTCCCCTGCCCACTGCCCGGAGATGGCTGGGATGGGCTCCAGCCCCCCGTGACCCTAATGAGGATAAGCGGTACAGCTGATGAGATGAGATGAGATGTACGAATAGAAACATAATTGCAGTTGAATAAATGGTCTTTATTGTCATTATACAAAAGTAAAATGAAATTGGAGGGGTACTCCTTTCAATGTAATAAAACAATTTTGAGAGAGGCTGGCGTAATGAATTCATTTTCAATGTAACCACCCACCAAATCTACGAGCTATGGCGTTTGCTTTGGTGGCCATTTGTGCAAGAGCTGCATGACTGACTGACAGCTTACATCAGCCTATCAAAGTTGTGCACACACACCTTGAAAAACTTTCCCTCGACTTTATTGGCAGGTGCCATTAAAACCTGCTTCTTATTGTTCGGCGTTATCAAACCACTAGTATCAAACTTGACAATTCTTGTTGGCCAAACACTCTACCACCCAAATAACAGACTTGAACTATAAATCATTGAAACACATGCTATTGCCTGTTCTCCATTGCGTGCTGAATCTGATAATAATGTATTTGCACTCTTGTAACATTCCTAAAAATCCAATTCAATTGCTGATATAATTTGCAATTTAACAAGCCACTAAAAGGTAGCAGTCAGCATACTTTGAAATTTGTTTTGGTGGACACATTGACGTTTGCACCCGCCTCACTGTTTGAATGACAGCATACACCAGCCTATCACAGTCATGCAGACAGGCAGTCATGCCCACCCACCACGGTGCAGAACACAATACAGAATACTTGATATCAATGACAACAATTTAATTTTTCACATTCGTATTTATTTCAAAATGTGCAAAGCAGTAAATCATCGATAACCGAAGTGCAAAATAAAGAGGGATTACTCTATTTTTTTTTTAATACTTTTTGTCTGTAACGTCAACTAATCGTCTCAGCCCTAGCATTGTCAGGTGTGGATTTATTTTGTGGAAGTCCATATTAGATATTAATACACAGGCACACTTGAACATTTAGAAATATTTCCACAATTGACCTTGTTTTGATACACAGCTCACAGTCACATGGCTAAGTAGTACTCTTGCTTGCTTTAATGATGTGTTGTTTAATCACAGTGGCTGTGAATAGAAAGCTTGTACGCTCGCCAACCCAGCGGGAATAATCTGAATGACGCTCGGTGACTCTTGTTGACTACATAGAAGTTCACCATACAAAAGGAGTATATTGGATTTTTTTTGTTTGAAATTAGTACATAAAATTGGTAATTATGGATGAGTCTTGTGTTTTTCGTTGTTAAGATTTTGAAAAATTCCACTGAGAGTTGAAACTACCTGAAGAAAACCTGGCCACTGGCTTAATGGGTCAATCAGATTAACATCTAGGACCGTGACCAATAAGGTTTATAGTAAATAACAGAGTGTAATCTCAAGATAGCAACAAGCAACACATAGAAATAACAGTTAACCCACATATTCTTGATAGTGATCCCTCGTTTAAACTGGGGGTTTGATTCTAGAATGCACTTGTCATAAGAAAATTCCATGACGTGGAGACCTCTATTTCTTTATGTAAATGTTCTGCATTTATAAAGCGCTTTTCAAGTCAATGAAGACCTCCCAAATCTCTTTACAATGTGCTTCACACTTTCCCTTTTACACACACTAACTAACCGATAGCAGCGTCAGCCATGCAAGGTAACCTGCTCATCGGGGGCATCAGGGAGTCAGTGACTTGCCCAAGGACACTTTGAAATATAACTCGGAGGAGCCGGGAATCGGACCTCTTGATCCCAAGACAAGCGCTTTTCTTCCTATTGATATTTTTACTATTAATGTAGTTGATTTTTTTGGAGTATTTCTGATGTAATATTTTTGTAATAGTATTTTTGTATTTTAGTATTACTGTAATAATATGTTTGTAGTATTTCTATAGCGCCTTTTTTTCTTATCAGAATTAAGACAAAATAATACATTAGGTACCGGTTTTGAAGCACTAAATCCAAAATTTTGTTTTGTAGTAATTTGATTATAAATTATATAGTATATATATATAGTACTTTTGTAGTATTTTTGGCATCTTACTGGATTAGTTTCACCCTTGATCCGCTGCACTAGCTCTTTGTTCAACTATGAACACCACACCCACCACATTGTAGCATTAGTTTAACAAATAAAGGTAATTGATAAATGTATTCTTTTTGTAATATTGGACATTTCATAATACCAATTCGGTATTTTGGTTATTATTGCGTACTGTTGTTCATTGTTTTGACTGTTAGATCATTGTCATTATAGGCCGATCATATTGCGTTTCTATAGTATCCACACCATTTAGGGAATATAAAGAAAGGGCTCAGGGGAGGGCCTTTAGAAAAGGTTGAAGTTCTTTAGCTGAGGCTTCTCTCCTTGCCCCCTCGCTGTTTTAAAATCCATTGATGGCCTCTCTCCTTATTTTGACTGTCTACTAAAAACAGATATAATTAAATTAAAGCATAATCATCTTAAGCGCTGAATTTAGGATCAAACAAGCACAGTCAAAGTGTTTGCCCACCAGCAAAGAAAAGAGGAGACACAACTCCTGATTGTGGTTTTCTTTGAATGTGTAATCGTTATTCATGAACAGCTTCAAGCAAGCACAACACTGGCAAACAGTTAAATGATCAAGAACTTTGTAAATGTATACGACTAGGCAATGTTTAACAGTTTAAAAGTGCCAATAGCAACTTTTTTTTTAAGTATGGTCAAAAAGGTTACATGCAATCCCACCGGTATGGATTCTTTTTTCAATACTTATATTACAACAAATTAATAACACATTTATTTTATCGTTAAATAACATTCGTAAAAAACATCCATTACAGGCATAATATTTGACAGGTTGGTACTTTCATGTACTCTAGTATTGAAAAAATATATCTATGCATCCCTTAGTATATGTTCAAAATGTAACTAAACAGTACGCTAAACACCTTTGGTTAATCAATAGCGTGGCAAGATGTTGGTCCACAGGTTTATTGATTTTAAAAGGCGTACAATTATAAACAGACAAAGGTGCATGCTTAGAATGTTCTTTCTTTTTACATATTTTTAACATTGCAGTTTATCTTACAGGAATTACATTTCCCTAAATTCCGGACTACAATGGCGCCACACAAGCCTATCTAAAGCTGTTTACAGCTCTACTTGTTTAAGTCATGTATTTTCGGATCAAATTACCATTCAAGATGGAGATTGTTGGAGCATTTACACAAACGGGCACACGTTTACTTATTCGCAAAAAGAAAATGCGAGTGAGGGCTGCGTCACGTAAAATATGAGCCCTATATTTTTAGACGACAACCCCAGGGCAACTGTAGTGTGGAGAATTGTGCAACATTGCATCAAAGACTTTTTGTCCTGTTGTCATTTTGGTTGATGTGGTGATGGACTAAATTGTTTTCATTTGACACTCCAGCGACGTGATACAGAAAGATAATATAAGCCTTTTTGGTAGATAATTTCCATTCCTGTTCAATTTGTATACAATGGGGATATTTGTTGGGTGAAACATTTAAGTATTATGAGTACGTAGTCACTATAGAATAAAGTACTGTATACCTGCCCCCTGTTATCTATTATATGAATACACAGTTATTCCAGCTAGAGCCTCCACCTTTTCACTATTGATTCATTTATGCCATGTTTACAGGGGGGCAGCTCGATTTTCCTTTCTTTTAATTTAACCGCTGCATCGTACATTTTTCCTCTAGAATGTATTATCGTATTAAATTAGCACAGAAATACATTGCTGCTGCTCAATTTTTCTTGCTCTAAATACGACACACTGCGGTAATGTCTGTACGACGCCCATTAAGATGAGGAATTTATATTCATATAACAGGAGAAAAATGGGAGCTTTGATGGAATTTTGTTCAATATTTACTCCATACTACAGATGATTAAACGTTTTAACCCACGGACCAAGTCCACAATGTATACATCCAAACTGTACATCAGCAGAACTTATTTGCCAAAAGTCTACAGCTCTCTTTCTGAATCATTAGAGTAATTATCAGTTTGCTGAAGTTTCCTTTATTCTTCAAGGAACAATGACAAGTGAATGCAATTTGGTCAGTTACCGCGTCAACCACCGTCAACAGAAAAAGAGGACTCCACGTCTGTGTTGCAATCTGCTACTATTCTACACAGTACCCTGGCTGAAAAATTAACAATTTAGATTATACCAAATTAATCTAAAATCATAATGTTTCCTCTTTTAACTCACATGTCAACTTTTACAGCAACAAAATCAAATTTTAGAAGTTTTAATTGGAATTTCAAACTCATGGGACTGTTATTCTGTTGGCCTCAAAGTTGAGTTATAAATATATCCAATAATGATGCCCTATTTGTATGCTTTGGGGTTTTTATTTGCTTTGTGGTGATGGTGGTCTGTCAAGCCCTTTAAACTTTCTGTGATTTAGGGCTCTATGGATAAATTTGACTTGACTTAACTTAACTCTGGGGACACACCCACATCGGGGCCAAGCGAACATCCTAAGTATCCCTGATTTGTGATCGGACATCTGTAACAACTTCCCTCCAAGAATCTTTGATCGTAGACCACAATGTAGAAGAATCAGTTGATGGTTTCTTTCTGAGGTCATCGCAACCTGTAAAGTTCCTAAGGCTGTTAGCAGTGTTCAACATCAGTTTACAGGAGCCTGTCAAGTTTCGTTGTCATGGTTTTGCATCAGATATCTGAAGGACAACTTAAACTTTTGTAAAATTCTGTCACCTAAATGAGAGAGCATGTACAAATGTAATGCAACTACAATGCAGTGCCACTCCATTGTGCTCGAACAGCAAAAAAAATAATTCTTGACGTCAACATCCGTCAATGGCAGTGAATGGGTTCACCTTGAATTGCAGTGGAGTAAAGAGCCTTTTTAATTCAATTTGAATAGCCCGTGGGTGAGTTATTGATGAAAGGCCAGTTGTGGGATGAAGTGGTTTGAGACAGGTGTGAGTTGGCTGAACTCACATTTTGTAAATACAACTATTCATGCCAGTCCAATTACAAGGACAAGGAGGTTGTCAATGTTGATATTTTTTGTGCCAGATGAGGGACCACACGCTGACTAGATTAAATGATACATTTGATTAAGAGTCCTGGATTCAGTAAATTAGAGATCAGTGTTGCTATATGCCAAAAAAATCTACATTTAGTCCAGCAGCACATACCATCTGTTCACACAGACTGAGCCCACAAAGCAACTGCAAGCTATGCTACGTGGCTTTTTTGTTGCTATGTCGCATTTATAATCAGGAGAGAGCTAAATAACTCCAAGTTTGATTATAACAAAAAATTGGGAATACCTTATCTTTAAGCTGGTGCAGAAATGCCACAACATAATTTTTCATTTATGCATGGGACATAGGAAAACCGTCTTATTTATTCAGATTTGTATTTTTTTGATATTAGAATTATTAACATTCAAAATAGTTTAAAATCCATAATTTAACTGTCAGCCAGTGATAACGGCCTTCACTTTGTAGATACGTAGTACTGACCTGTAATGCCATAATTGCATACAGTATGATTTTGAAATCCAGTATTTTTTGTTTATGTTTCTTACAAATTGATCAGACTATCATCAAGCTATCATCTCATGAGAAATATTTAAACAGTAAGGCTACTATCGCACAGAAAATGTTTTAAATATGTATTCCTCAATTAGTGTTCCTTTCGACAAACACATTTTGTTGTATGAATTCTAATTCATTAGCGATTAAAAAAAAATAAGATTAATTAAGCGCAACAGTTCTAGCCTTCTTCCCAAAAAACATGTACGGTCAATACTGCCATTTTCACACGAGGTTAGCACTTTGGTTTTATTTACTGTTAAATTGATCATAAGCTTTGATTAAGTAATATATTTACTGTATGTTCAGTGTACAGAAATCACTGTGTCTTTTTTAGTTAGCTGTGATTAACAATAAGTAATAACTTATTCCTATGTTGCTTGGTTTATATTCTCACGGCTATGAAGCAAACTTCCTTAACATTCAATGTGTTTTGACAATGCAGCTTCCTATTATTGACTCAAGCCATTCTAATAATTAAACAAGTTTGCATATTTTAAGAGTAAAATTAGCAAGAGTAAATGCATTTTCTAACTGTGCTACTCGCCTCCCGAACACATTGCATGCTGTACTGTGATGTCCTGCAACCAGAAAAGTATTAGGAATTATTTGCACTAATTGATCAATACGTTTGTTTTGTTTTCAACATTGGACACATGCAAAAGAGATTGCATAGGATGCCAGATTGTTATTTTTATTATTCTTTAGCACTGATGTTCTTTTTTTTGACTATTCTAAAATCATGTTGCTGTTATTTGATTCACACCCTTTTAGGCGTATTTGCTATTGTAACCGAGGAGATTTAATACAATGAAAGAGTTCAAGGGACTGCTATTAGAACATGTTGGAATTGGGGTCACTCCCCTTTTCTAATTGCACATTCAAAATCTATTGATGCTTTCTCTCCTTATTTTGAGTGCATACTAAACAATAAACTTGTCAATTGTAGATAAATGTTCCAAACTAAATTAAATTATTTCAAGCATATTACATTTTATCACAGACAAAATGTTCCCCTGAATGACACGATTTGAAGTGTTTCAATTAATTACTCCAGAATCAGATTAATCTAATTTGGATGCATAATCGTTTTACGGAGAGAGATTAATCAGCAAAGAAACCTTAAGAGAGGTGTTTGTGTCCTTGGGGTATGTTTGTCCACTTTGCCATGCAGTCAACTGGATTGTCATTATGGTTCGATTGTTGTCTTTTGGCTGCCTCACATTAACATCTACTGTAAACACACAATTGCTAATTGACGTTAAATAATAACAAACAGACAGTTGAAAAACAAAAATAATATCACCGTATTTCCCATAGTTTAATGCGCTCCGGGTTATGAGGGGCACCCTTGTCGTATAGTCTTATGTCATATAGTTTTAATACACAAGGCTCACTGGACCATAAGGCACATGAAATTGAGAAGACAGTAAAAAAAAAAAAACATATTTATTCAAGTGTAACTGTTGGTCTCTTTATATACTTACAGAATATAACAGTGCAATGACATGCAATTCCATACAAAAAGGCATTAGATCTCAACTTCTTATTACACAATTGCTATGAAGCAAGAAACACTGATTTGCCAAGAGCGTTTTGTTCTGCTTTCTGGTAGGTTAAAACTTCTCTCCACTTCTACCCCTGTGCGTCAATAACTTCTTGGTTCAATATGTATACATATGTAAACAAACTCCAATAGTATTTTGTTGAAAGTCTTTTTGTTTTCTGTTTCTCTCTTTTGCAACCGAAGTGATTTACAGTTTAACAATTCAGAATGCAAAACAAAATGCGCTATGCAAATCAGCGTTTCTGGCACTATGAGTAAACAGTGTGATCATGAGATGAGATGTAATGCCTTTTTGTACTTCAGCTGTACAATCTGTGGTCTAGTTGTAAAGTGTCAGCACCCTTACTGCGTTTAAATTCCACTGCAGACAATTTATTATTATCATTTGATTAATCATTTCTTAAATACGTTAGTATACATTAAAGCCTTGTGTAATAACAAATACCTATATTTACTGAATCTTATTTACCGTATTCTGCGCTGGATGAGACTGGGAATAAGGTGCATCTGAGTATAAAGTGAGCTTTCAAATTCCTGCCCAATTGCGTATTTCAAGGTGTCAAATTTAGGGGGCCTCATAGTCCGAAAAATACCATACTACGAATTTGCAATATTTCACTCTTTTCACCTCATCTCACATCACACATTTGAATAAGAGTATTGAATAAATATGAAAAAAAGGGAGAAAAAAATGACAAGCTTCTGAAGAAAGAGCGTGTGCGGTGTTGCAGCATTCCTGTGTGTGCAAGCAAGATTATCCATGGAGGTGTACTTACTTTTTAAAGTCGAACCTTACGCCATCCTAATCTTATTAAGGATTTAATCTCCTAACCTTTTACTGAATTGATGGAATACTGCGTTTAGGACAGGAATGGAAACACTGTCAACAGTGAAGTTCACTCACCAATACAGTATTAATACCACTAGTGCTCTTAATTCATTAATCGTAATTGGCCTTGGAAACACTTTTTTTAAATGTAGATGATGATATACTACTAATTTAATCTTACAAAGTATGGCCCAACTGCTGCAGCCGAAGGTTTATATCAGGAGTCTCAAACTCAATTGACTTAGGAGCCACTGGAGCTAGGTTCTGTGTGAGGTTGGGCCACAGAATAAGATAAAGCAGATAAAAACATGCCACTGTTTTCACATATTGTTTTTTTCTTTAATTCCCCTACACTACACTGTATACAGTACTATATACACTAGAAAGTGGGGGCTTCCGCAATGTGTAGACAAGGATCTGATCAAACACACTCCTGTCATCTAATGGTGATTTTTTTTTAATACTGAAATCATCCCGGGCAGCACGGCGGGACAGAGGTTGGCGCGTGTGCGGCACAGTTCTGAGGTCATGAGATCGAACCTCCTGTGTGGAGTTTGCATGTTCTCCCCGTGCTTTTGGGGGTTTACTCCGGGCACTCCGGTTTCCTCCCACATTCAAAATATATATATAATATATATAGATCAAGTTATGGCTTTCAGGCACAATGCTTGTAAAAACACGTTTTTAATGTTATCACATTGAATGATTTTATCTGCTTTGATAAAAAAGATCTCAACTATGTTTTTACCGTGCCACTGAGTAGCCTATTAAGCATTATATCTAACGGCTGCCCGAGGGCTATAAGTTGCGGGCTGTGTGCCAGGTGGCGGCTTAAGCTAGCTCAGGTATATGGCGCCGTAGAGTGAGTCACAGCCCGTGACCCATTTGAGCTTTGCTGCTCACATGACCCCATTATGACCATGCAGTAAAACAAATCTCACGCTCCCTCTCACAGCTGTTTTCTTCAGACATCTCAGGTGCCGCCAAGCTTGTGGAAAAGAAAATTGTGCCGGGCTTAATCCGATGGACGGAACACGGAGTACGGCTGTGTCATTGTGTGCGCGAGATAGTGTGTGTGGTCGTAATGGATGTGTCATATATGGCGCAAAAAGCTCTCACAAAACTACACGGAGTACGTGTTGAGAGGCTGTAAGCTTGTTAGCAAGGCTTTGGCTCACACAGGAAGCATCTGATTCTGCTGACAATATCCAAGCAGCACTTTGCTGGGTGTGTAGGACGAGTGAGTTGCAGAGGTGAGGAGAAAGCGTGCAAAATGGCACCAGATGCATTCGTGAACATGACCTCCTACAGAAATGACACGGGTTTAATTAATCGACAGCACACTGGTGGTACAGGTAGATAATTTGGATCAATTAGAGGAGCAGAGAGAACGCGGCATGGCGGCATTGCAGATCAACAGAAGCGAAGTCACCCCTAAGCGGACATGGACAAATGCTACCAATATTATTCGAAATGGGTAGCAATACATAGCAATAATATATACAGTACGCTAACAGTACTTAAGTCCCAGTGGAAATCATTTTTTTTTCAACTATTTGAAAGGGGAATAAAGCGCAATTCCATTCCCAAAAAATTGAGTAGGTTTGTTTTGTTCAAATTCACATTGTATAATATCTTTTCCAATTTAGGGCTGCAAAAATTAGTTGATGTTTACGACAAAAAAAAAACGCTAATAGAAATACTCTTGTTGCCGGACACATTTTTCTATCAGTGAGAGGCATCTCGTTATGTTAAGTCAAGTCAAGTCACATTTATTTTTGTAGCCCTTAATCCCAAAATGTCTCAAAGGACTGCACAGGTTACATTGACACCATTCCCTGATCTTAAACCAACATGTGGGCAAGGATAAACTCAAAAAGTTTGAGCATTGGGTAACAGTACACAAAACATAGTTAACATCAATAAAAGAAAACATAGGTAATATGTAGAAATTTGCCCAGAAAGTCCTTGACAAGAACGTTGCAGAACCTCCTGTGTGGAGATTGCATGTTCTCCCCGTGCTTGTGTGGGTTTGCTCCGGGCACTCTGGTTTCCTCCCACATTACAAATACTACATGCATGTTAGGTGATTTGGCCGGTCCAAATTGTCCCTAGGTGTGAATGAGCGAGCGAATTGTCTGTCCCTGTGTGCCCTGCGACTGGCCGGCAACCAGTTCAGGGTGTCCCCTGCCTACTGCCGGAAGATGGCTGGGATGGGCTCTACCATTCCCGCAACCCTACTGAGGATCAGCGGTGCAGATAATGGATGGAATTATTTCTGCAATTCATTTCAAATAATTTAAATGTTTTTGAAGTCTTATGTGAATTTCCCTGATCTATCTAAAGTATCTATCTATCTATCTATCTATCTATCTATCTATCTATCTATCTATCTATCTATCTATCTATCTATCTATCTATCTATCTATCTATCTATCTATCTATCTATCTATCTAATGTACCTAAAATGATTTTGTGCGTGCCACCTGTTGTTTGTGTTTCAATGTTATTAGGGATTTTTACTCGTGTGAGGCGCATCGAGTTGCCTCAGGCAGAAAATGTGTTGCCTTACCTTTGTTGATACTTCGACGTAACCTAAAGTTTGAATTTGCATGTACTGTGGTCTTAATTTATTTTTTAAAACAATGTTTTTTAGTTAATTAGTAGGTAAAAAAAGACTTGTGAAACGCATTCATCTTGAAGTCAAATGAAATCCATTAGCGCGATCTTTACTTTTGGGATTGTTTGATTCCTATCAATGCTTCCAATCAAGATGTCTTTTTTACAGTTTGACGCGGTGTTAATTAGCATTTTAAGTAAGTGGGTGGCAAATTGCGCTCGCCACTCCCGGGCTGGAGCAACCCCTACACTTTACCTGGATGATGGAACAATGACTGTCTGTCTGTTGCTATGACAACAACTGTCACTCGATTATCAGAAGTTATTACGACCCTGGGTATAACATCATACGGAATGTAATTGACGGTATTTCTCTGTTCAAAGAATCCTCAAACGGACCTTTGGTTTACCTTGTTTGACTGTAATTTGATTGTCTGAGACGTGTGACAAGCACTGTTACTAAATAAGTTTCAGTTACTAGTTCATTCATTTAAAAATTAATCGGTTACCCACCCACATTTTTGACACCAAAAACGTAGCATGTTACTACGGAAGTAAATACAGTAGTCACAAATTACCGAATACTAACATAGAAACCCCCAATAATAAACTAAAGACATCGGGTACACTAACCTGTGGAAGTAGTAAACCCTTTCTTTTTCTTAGGCTTGTGTAATCTTGAAAGCTTGCAAACATACACTTAGCCGAGCCACTCCATATGTTTTTGGTCTCTGGGCTTCAAGAGCTGTTTCTCCATTTCTGGGTACTGCCAAAGGCATTTTTTCCCCAAGCCATGGTACATTACAAAAATAGTTTTGCATATAAAACCACCAAAAATCAAAACACTTTTCTCAGGATTCTGTTCTTACATTTGCCCCACAGATTTCCGGTTGGTTTGTTGTTCCTGCTTACCATTTGCTTCTGGTGACTATCAGTTGGCAAATGGATCCAAAAATCAATATTATGGATACCAAGCAAGTAGTGTGTTTGGATTGATGGTAATATCCTGAGATGGATACTTCGCGCCACCTAATCCCTGCCTATCTAGGTAGATAGCACAGCTGTTCTCTCTTTCACCCTTCGCCCTCAGCCATTCTTTAAGTTCATACCCAAGTGTTATGCCTGATAGGTACATTTTTGATTCCCTCGCTACCTGGCCTACTGCTGCATCCTGCCTGCCAGGCAGAAGAGAGGACCAATGTTTGCTCCCCCACATAAAACAGATAGGACTGGTTTCCATAACAGGTGAAGCATCCTAATGTCACTCACATGCAGTACTTTCTTCTGGTTGCTGTTGTCTTTCGGTGTAAAGCCATATAAACGTATGGATGGATATAAATAAATTATCTTTAAATTTAAATAAAACCAAAGTAATATTATTTGGTAATCGCAAGGCAAATCAAGATTTAGAAGTAAAAATGGAAGGTGCCTATCTCATACTTTTCTTTAGGGGTCATAATAGACAAAAAATTAAGTTGGAAAACACACATCAGACACATACAAACTAAGGTATCTAAAAGCATTTCAATAATTTAAAAAGCCAAATTCCTTTTAAATTATAATGCATTGTATTTATTATATTCTATAGTTCTACTTAACATATTGTGCAGAATTCTGGGGCAATAATTACAAAAGTTCACTACAGCCCCTTTTCATCCTTCAAGAACGTGCAATAAGAACCATACACAGGGTAGGATATCGGGATCGTACTAATATTTTATTCATGCATTCCAAATTATTAAAATTAGATGATTTAATAAAAAAATTCACTTCACAACTGTTATTTAAGGTCAACAGAAACATGGTGCCAGAAAACATCCAAAGATTATTCATTCGAAAAGAGTGAAATTATAACTTGAGGGGCTGTGTGGAGTCAAACATTGGAATAATTTACAATATGAGATCAAACAATTTCCAACTATTCATGTGTTCAAATTTAAATACAACAAAACATTACTGGCAAAATACAGGGATGAAGAAAATGGAATATGAGTGAGATTTAAAATACTGCGTTTAAACCTATGGTTAACTTGTTATTATTGTTGCTATTATTATATCATAACTGTTATTATCATTGGTGCCGCAGTGATATTTATTAACTAGTGGCATTATGACGTTGAGGGGATGGGTATTACAAAGATTAGTGTATAAAATATGTGATTACTGTAATTATTATGATTATTGATATCTGACCTATGTAATAAGTATATCCATGAGATTTTGTCATATTAGACACAAGAGGAGAAGTTGATTTGTAAAATGTATTTAATAGGGAAGATAAAGGGGTAGGGAAAATAAGCATCTGCTTCTGACTACCCCTTTTCGAACATGTTATGTGGCGTTATTTTGTTGTTGACTCATTGTTTTTGTCCTGTTTTTATTTCAATGTTCGAAATAAAGTTTTCATTCATTCATAATGAAAAAAGCATCACGTCAAGGTCACAGAAGGTAAAAAATGTGATCGACAAAAAAAAAAAAGCACAGCATATCTTTAAAATGTATTTATTTACGATTACAAAAGTAAACGATAGATGTTAACAATTTTAAGGTATATTCTATTCTATTCTATTTTCATAGACATTCAGGACCCTATGGCTCGCGAGCCAGATATGGCTCTTGTGATGAGTACATATCGGGTTGGAGATAAAATAATACATAATGCAAATCTCATGTGTGGCCTTCCAAATTTGCAAAGGGTAAAGTTAAGTCTATTGTGTTCATGGCTGACAAAGCACCAATAGTGCTGAGGGTCTGGTTCAAAATATAAAGAGCATAGTTACTACTACAGTTCACAGTCAAGGTGTAACTCTAAAAGACCCCACTTTTGCTGTATGTTGCTAAGGAATCCTTTATATGGAGGCTCATTAAACTTACATTCACTGTTGAGACACTTAATGATGAAAACCCACAGAACAAACTGTGAAGACACCAAGACGCCAGCCAAGCACATGGAGCAATTTCATTAGTTAAGCAGTAGGGTTGAGCAGAGCACTCGCCTTTCTGCCCAATACAGTCTGCACCAAGGGTACATATGTCAGTATCCTTGTTTCCAGTATTTTGTGACATTTTTACGCTATCATTTTGCTTGCTCCTTGTTTTTAAACCATTATTTGTGACAAAAATGAAGGTCAAAATGAGCCTCAGCAATCTTAAGTAATTGCGGAAGGAATACAAGTTTAAAGTGGTATATTTGTTGATATGGTACACAGGCTCTGGCATTCTTCTTTTTAAATAGATTTCATCAATTCATCTGTGATTTAAAACTCTATAAAAATCGAATTTTATCTGGAGAAAGGGTTTTTTAGGTTTGTTGTTATTTGTCGTAAAGCCCTAGTGTGTAATTGTTGACTACTTGATGACACTGTTGTCTAATGTGAACAGTGCCACAGCAAGCAACAACACGGCAGACAAACATGGCGGCTTCTTCAATAGGGATTCCTCTTACGTAAAAGAAATACAATAATGTATACATGTATCTTTACCTAGTATTCAAATCAATGTTTTGTTTTTGTTAGTGAATGTTTTTTTTTTGTACCCATAGAAGGACTAAATATTACACACCGTCCCTTTAAAATTAATAGTGTGGCTCTCTCAAAAATGCTATTATGGCTCTTTCGGTCAAAAAGGTTCCTAACAGAGTGTTTTTATTGAAGGACACATAGATACTAGAAGACGTATCTATTCACGCCAAATTTCAGAGGAGAGGCCGAAACATTACATACTGAATCACCAGAATCTTGTAATCGGCAGTCCCATGATGTCAGTATTGCGTAAACAATTTTAATGTAATACAGGCTTTCTTGAAATTATAATGTAGTAGTTTCTAATTGGCTAACAATTAAAGATAAGCTAGCCTAACACTGCATGAATATTTTAGAACACATCTATTGAATTGTGTCACGGTCGCCTTGGTGACCAGTCTGCCCCGCCCTCTGGGCAACAGCTGAAAGCAGTTCCACTAATTGTGGGTCTGTATTTAAGGCTGCATTGTGGGCTCTGCCGTTGCGGGTTCATTACTCTTATACACAATCCCGGTCTGTTATGCTTGTCCTGTTTTAGTCTGTTATGCCTTGTCATGTTTTAGTCTGTTATGCCAGGTCCTGTTGAGTTCGTGCCGGAGGAACTCTGTATTGTTCTGTTTTGCCCCGGAGTATTGGGCGACTTTTATTTTATTAAATAAAACTTATGGATCGTCAACGCATTTGAGTTCTCCCTTCATGCCTCCTGCCTCCGTTCTGGTCCGGTCCCCTTCCACGCCACCACGCTCCCGTGACAGAATTGGCTATTTTGTAAAGATGTTTGCTTTCTTTAACACATCAACAATGCTAATATCCAGGGACTGGTACAGAATTTTATTAGCACCATGTCACAGTTCTTGTTACCAAGAACATACATTGAGTTCCAGGAACGCATGAATCTCAACACTATTGGAATCTGAGGAAAAGGTAGGAAAGAAGAATGTGCACACGTGTGGTTGTAGGTGATCATTATGCCGTGATTGTAGGGCCATCTGGGCTGTCTAGCTAATATGCATATTTGGCGTTAACCGTGATGAATATTCATGACCAAAGTCTAAACGGGTATGAATATTAATTTTGCCTGCAGGACAGAGACTAAGAGGCTGGTATTACAATAAGCAGAACAGAGATTTGCTGAGCCTCTAATGTGTCGCTTGAGAACACTTGATGGGGAACGCCGGGCCCCGTGAGATATTTGGTGAACTCCATATGTACGCTTTGCTGATTATTATATTTCTCGTAGATTTTATTCTACTGTATTATAGATGACACAGCAGTCAGGAAAATATATTTATAGACTTGAACAATTAGCATTCCGGCGAGAGCAATGGCATTTATTTCGATGATTTAACAATTAGCAACTGACAGTGGCATGGTCGATTCATTTTTTATTTGACATGTCAATTGGAAAAGAGCAATTTGCATGTCACTAATATTGTCTGGTCACTGGTGTTGTCACTCATAAAATTAACATGCAAATGCTGATTGGCATACACTGTACTGGAGACCAATATACGGTGCCATTTTCGGGGAAATATGCTGCTAAATGAAGTTTGTTTTATCCAGGGCAAAGACATTAAGTACATATCTTCCATCTTGTTGGCAATACAGTACGGTTGTCTTTAAAGTCACACAGGAACGGATTAATTGGTTTTCATTTATTTAATAACAGGGGAATTGACTCGATATATGAGAAATTCTAGATACAACCATGATGCAGGAATGAATTAACCTCATCATTGTTTCGCACGTAGCATATAAGCAATTTATATAATGTATTCACACACATGTCAAACCCTGTTTTACTTCTAGGAAATAGGCAGTCTCATTAATATGAAGTTTTCAAATCTCAAATGTACAGAAACTATCGAGGGCCAAAGTAAAAAGTATATACAAGCTGTACAAACTACACTCACTTGCCACTTTACTAGGTACACCATGCTAATAATGGGTTGGACCCTCCCCTCCCTTTAGAACTGCCTCAATTATTTGTGGCGTTGAGTCAACAAGGTAATGGAAACATTCCTCAGAGAGTTTGATCCATGATGGCATCAAACAGTTGGGGCAGATTTGTCGGCTGCACCTCCATTATGCGGATCTCCTGTTCCACCATATCCCAAAGATGCTTTATTGGATTGGGATCTGGTGGGTGTCGAGGCCATTTGAGAACAGTGAACTCATTGTCATGTTCAAGAAACCAATCTGAGATGATTTCACCTTTATGACCTGGGACATTATACTGCTGAAAAACACAATCAGAGGTTGGGTACACTTTAGTCAGAGAGGGATGGACATCAACAAAACTCAGGGAGGCTGTGGCGTTGCAATGATGCTCAATTGGTACCAAGGGGCCCAAACACAACCAAGAAAATATCCCTCACACCATTACACCTCCACCATCAGCCTGAACCGTTGATACAAAGCAGGATGGATCCATACCTTCATGTTGTTGACGCCAAATTTGACCCTATCATCTGAATGTCGCAGCAGAAATCGGGACTCATCAGACCAGGCAACGTTTTTCCAATTTTCTATTGTCCAATTTCGATGAGCTTTTGCAAATTGTAGCCTCACTTTCCTGTTCTTAACTGAAAGGAGTCGTAATGACTGCGCTGCTGTGCTGCCATATACACAAAAACAATTATGCTCAATTTTCTCATGTCCGTACAAATGGCACTTTTCATGTTAGAATTCGGAACAGTTTGCCTCGTCGGGCACATACATGTGTGAACAATGCGAAAAAGCGAACACCGACATGACTTCAGTGCCATTCAACCCGGCAGACACACACATGCACACACACCATCCCAAGCGCTTAAGAAGAAAACATTGGGGAGGAGAACAAAGAGCCTCCTTGAAGAGCTGACATGAATAATTCACTTCGTCAGATAAGAGTAGCGGGAGGAAATGAGACATAAAGGCAGAGAGGAGCGCCCGAGATGCGATGCTGTGTTGCTGATGCAAAGTGAGAGGCAGACAGATGGACACACAAGGATCGTCACTTACATCAAATTGTCTTAGCGGTTGCATTTGACACGGGTGTTACAAAAAAACCCATGTTAAATGCTCTTACGTGTAAACAGTGTTGTTGGAGCATTGCTGAAAAAAAGAAATTATTTACAGTTACTACTTTCTTTGAAAATGTAATTCAGTTACTCCCCAGATTTGTCCGTGGTTCATGGATCCCTTAACCACCAGGGTAGTTAGTTCAACCTGGCGGCACCCATCGCTCTATCAATATTACTAATTTCCGTGGTTAGAAGGGGCAGGATAAGATTCCTGATATGATTCAGATGCAGCATCTTCATTGTCTGGTCGCTGTAGTTTTTTGGTGTCAAGTGTCCTCCCACTTTTAAGTGATGAGCCTAACCTCAGCATTGATGGTTAACAGCTTGAAGCAATCCTGATGATAGATCTTAAATTATTAGGGGAAAAAATATTTTGAGTAAGCCTGTTGTGTTCATATTCACATAGTACGATTGCATAACTTAGTTAACACATTGCCAATGACTAGTTCTAAATGTGGCTTGGATGTGAGCACATAAAGTAGAATATCTCCATGAGGAAAAATTCACCGACCTTGTACTTTACGCTTGAGATGGCGCAATCTTGAATGTTTTGTGTAGGTAAACATAGATTGTTGTTCCTGTATAAGTCATGCCCCCCTTCCCAAACACTTCCCATTTGCTACTGGTGACTCACAACCAATAGATGCAGACAAGCTGACCCACTGGTTTTAGTATTTTATTAAATAGTTGTCAATTTTGGTTAGATGTGATTGTGTTCGGTATGGAAGGTATCTTCATTTGGAGAAATTCATCATTGTCCTACATTGCACTATTGACATCGTAATTGTATACAGTTGTACTTTGTAGGGTTACATAAACACTCCCACCTTTTACAGAACCATGTGCATAATAATAATAATAATCAAAACAGTACATTTACATAGAAAAGTAGTGAAATAAAAATGTTACATCCCAATTCCATGAACTTAAATTTAAAAAAACAAACAAACAAACAAACATTATGTAGTGAGGACAGCCATTAGGCTGATGTGGCTGTCGGTGAAATTGAGTTTGACACCCCTGCATTACAGAATGTTTATCGTAGACCGTGGGTTGTATGTGAAAACGTGAGAGATGCAAAGTCTTTAGAGTTCAGAGGACTCTGTAATATAATCTGCATCTAACATTCCTTTTTGATGTATTGTGCTGCTCTCCTGTTTTGATTTTGAATATATCTTTCCTGCGAGAAAATAAATGGACTACGAGTAGGCACTCTCTTTGTGAACATGGTATGTATTGTATAATTGTTGTATACAGCTGTTTTTTGGGCAAATAGCTTATTGATTTATTTTGTTAATTGGTTATTTGTGTTGATTTATTTTGTGCTGTGCCTAGATAAAAAAATCAAAAAACAAACAAACAAACAAACATTTTGTAGTGATATAACGCAGTAACGCACTATGGAATGATGGTTGTAAAGTCACACATTTTATTAACAAAGTGTTACAGTCTTTGCTACAGCGTTAGTTCCAACACTGCACTTAAACACCGACACATTATTTTTCTTCCTGAAAAGTAAAAGCTACAAAGAGGAGACATACTTAATAGTTATTTCCCTCTTTTTAATCATATTTATTCCCTGTATTCCTTCTGGGTAGACAAATAAATCATGATCTTTTATAATCCATTGTAGAGTTGACAGCTAAAAGAGAGAGAAGGGAAATGCTGATGTGTTTGCTTCCTGAGTGCATTGCATCAATATTCAAGAGTCAGAGAAAAGAAAATGCACGCACAGAGAAACATTTTAACATCCGTTGTTGACTTGCAAGAGACTGTTTTACATCAGGTTGCTTATCTCTCTTTCCTTGGCTAAGAACTCCACAGCTGCTACCGAGTCATTTGGGAAGGATATCGATCTCTTTAATGATCTCATTTGCATTACATTATTTTTTATGGCAGAAAACAACCTTTATGAGTAAATTACATTCTTTCGCTTTCAAATGCCCCCGCTATAGTCAGCGGAAACTAAATCACCAACCTGTCAAATCTGGTAAAACTTAATGGTGGTGAAGTCGTAAAGTAGCCAGATAATTAAATGCCCAATGACAACAATGAACGACAAATGTATTCTTTCCGAGCTTCAAGCAAAACAAAGCATCATGGACAGACAAGTACAGAGAGTCATCAACACCGCCCAGAAAATTGTTGGCTGCTCTATGTCTGAAGGACAATGACAATGCTGGCTTGTGATGCCATAGCAGATCCAAAAACATTATAAAGGACTCCTCTTACCCTGGCCACCATCTCTTTGACCTGCTGACCTCTGGTAGATGCTACAGGTCCTTTAAAGGTGTACCCAAATATGAAAACATACACAATGTGCGAAAATACGACCTTTGCATACATTCTACATACAATATTTAATCGGCATATTCAAGTTACTTTCTGAAAGCTTGTCTCGTCTTTGACTTCCCCAGCTGTGATGTCATTAGAGTAACTACAGCACCCTTGCAAACCAGTCACCATACTGGTCTACATCACTGCTTCCGAATTATTTTCCGTCATGCAACACACACCCTACCCTCCCAAACTCCCTAGAAAAGGAGAAACCAGCTGGAAAATAGTAAACCGACTACGAGACATGTGGCGAAAAGTACAAAAGAAAAACTACAATCCCCGACCTAAGAGGAGGTGAAGGAACAGAAGGAGTGCACACCAGGTAAACTTACCTCACACAGCTTTTGGAGGTCAAAAATGCAACTCTAACAAAACAATCACAATATCCCTGGCAACAGGGTAAAGTTTTAATTCCTTTGAACAAAAATGAGCTGCATGCAATCGCTGTACACAACAATCCGCATCTGTTCCGGAGTTACCTCATATTTTGTGTTAATGGGAATCCCACTTTTGGAAGTGATGTGTTCCTTCAATGACTACAAGGCTGTAAAAATGAGCCAAATCGGTCAAGTTTGAAACAAAATTGTTCAAGTCCTTCCCGCGTGGAATATTTTGCAACCCATTTTGGGCAGGAACACATAATTTTGAGGAGAAACACTGCACATTTTTGTGCCTTGTTGCAAACAAATGGTAATGTTGAATACTTATAAAACAAGAACTGACAGACTCAGAGATGGGTTTTGCTACCATTGCTACCATCATATCAATTACTCTGCAGACATAAATTTGTAAAAACTGCTTTACTGACATTCAAAAGGGTAAAACTGAAAATAAAGACAAACATAATTACAAACTGCACATCTGGTGTCTGCATAAACATATGAAAACAAAGTAAATGCTTAGAAAACGACATCTTGACTAGCCCCGTGTTTGTGGGTAATTAGCCTATTGCAAAGTCACTGCTATTGCAAATTCCTTATTGCTAACTGAAAAGGTACCACGGTTCAACACGACAAAGGGTGTTACAAGCAAGTGATTAAAACATACCAGCAATACAACCTCAAAATAACAACACAGAGTGTGCAAAAAACTACCAACATCTGTGTCTTTCGTACAGTGACTTAAACCAACTCGTACCACTGGATCACTCTGAAAACGAAGGATTTAACCCACGAGTGTCAAACTAATTTTACCTCAGGGGCTACAATGTAGAAAGAAACACATTCAAGGAGCTGTTGAGTAATTTAACAGCATAAAAAGTGTGCCCTAGCTGGAGAACTGGGAGATTTTTCAGAGACTCACAGTTTTATTCAGAGACGTAAGCTTTTTATAGTACAAACATTGAGCAGTTTTTTCCCCCCAAAATGCTTTTCTTCACTCGATTTGATCCCGATTTGATCCCTTGTTTATCAACTGCGCAATTGTAAACTCGTGCAAACTTGAAAGTGAGCACAAAAACACTCATTTAAATGACTGATTTAATGATTTAGGAGCCATATTTTTATTTTTAATGAAAGTATTTACCTGTCACTGTTAGATATCATATCTGTTATAGAAATAAATGTAACTTTGTTAAACTCTTGCAAAGACTCACAGGTATGTTATATATTTTCAATTTTCTATTTTATGCTTGGCCTTAAATTGCTTGTCCATGACTTATCTTAAGTAAAATATGGGATGGGTTTCGTCAATGTTTGATTAATGGTAGTCAGCAAATACAGCTACATTGGGTGGTTTGCGAGTGAGGCCTGAAGACATTTTTAACACTTGTGGTAGCAAAACTATACTGTATAACACATAAAACAAATTGAACAAAAAATAGAAAAATGTTATTTCACATTATATTTTTGAAAGTTTACTTTAAACCACTCAAAATGTTCAGTAGGATCAGAGCCATTTTTTTGCATATAGTTTTTAGCATTAGGCTGATAATCCAGCAAAAACTCCCCCGACAACTCATGTTCTAATGTTTGAGAATCGGAATCGTGTTCGGTGGCAGTTTCCCAAATTGCCTGAAAGGCTTCTTCTTTTGTAAACAACTTAACTATTTCTGCACTCTCCAGTGCCAACTCACTCAGATGGTTGTTTGAATAGTTCAAGTACCATCACACTCCCACCTTGACCAATTGTGGGCTAATGAATAAAGGCAGACCAATAACAGTTGAACTTCAAAAATGTAACTCATCCTGGTTTTTCGATGCAAAACATCAGTTTGAAGTAAAGACACCCACAGTCATGCGTAGACATACACAATTCAAAAGATAACACTTTATATTTTGAAAAAGAACGTCTAACATCCAGACCAGAAATTGTTGTACAAGTGTGAAACATTTTGGAGCCTGCTGCAAAAAGGCAAATTTTTTTTGCGAGCCTCTGGTTCAACCTAATTGTGATGGAGAATAAATGCTTCCAACCCAAGAATTTGGCACCCATATGTCTGCAAAGGCGTGAAAAAAGCAATCGATGCAGTAATCAAGGGAAATGCAATGTTGCTCATTACATTTTTAAGACATCAAAAAATATGAAATACTATGGGTGTCTATGCTACTATAGAACTTACATTGCAGGAAAGACCAGTTACTTTTCCAGGGCCATCACCACCTTAAATGAGCGCACACGATTGAATAAAAATACGTTGTTTGTCCCTCATATTATTGTACAATATTTTACTGAAATATGATTCCGATGCTCATGCAACCTATGTATAAATGTTTGCCTTTTAATCTTACATTCTCTTAAATTTCTCCTGACAAATAATATATTGTTATTGACTTATTGTGTTGCATAGAAACAATGTCACTAAGTGGGCAGTGTCACCTTAGGTTGCCACTAAAAAAGCTAACTTGCTGTGAGTTAGACACGTTGGACGTACTCTGTCATTACATGACTCACCGTGTAATGCTAGCATGTGATTTTTCTTGGATGTCCATGCTTCTGACACAGATTGGTCCAAAAGTGTTTGGTCAGTCTGGTAACCATACAGCCTCTTAATTTGCTGTACTGCTTTGGAGACCAAAAATATATATTGTTGCCTCATTTTCAACTCTGCCCCAATGCCCATTAGCAAACCAAGGGCAATAGATTGATTTGTGTTTAAAAAAAACAACCTGTAAATTCCAAACTGACAGATATTGACTATTTCATGTGCCCGAATGTTACCTAAGACTTAGAGAAAAGGAAACGTGTTAAATGTTTGATGTAATGAACGGCAGACAGAGGATTATAAGAAGATCTTCAAAGCAACAGGGTGTATTATTTAGTGGTTAAAAAATATTCATTAATCTAAAAAAACAGTAATGATTGAGAAAAATAGCCAAAACAGAAGAACTATAATATAAATGTACATTTTACTTTAAAATACTCATAGGTTGAGAAATTAAATTAAAAGGCTGGGCAAAAAAGAGAGTTATAATATGGGAACAAGTCAAACTGCTCCAGCTTTTGACCTTTTGATTGATCGATGAGTGCTCTTTCCTGCTGTTTAAGCGCCATGGCTATCGGGACGAGGAAACCAAGATTTTAGTAGCAAATTTGTTCATTACTGACAGACCATTAGGTGAAAAGTCGAGGCAACCGGACAGCCTCTTAATTTGAATAGCATTTTGTTTGCGACAAAATACCAAAAAACTGTACTATGGATGAGGGATTGCCTGAGCTTTTTATCTATTGGTTCAGCATTGCTGAACGAATCAGCTACTTATGTTTTGCTTCCTTGCCTTTCACCAATAAGTGAAAAGCTCAACCAGTTTGACCCTCGTGCTACCCCTTTTGAATTTAAGTATCAAAAGAAAGGTAATCCTCCACTATTAAAAATAGACCCACGCAATAAGGAAAAAAACACTGGGTGACTTGCTTTTTGCTTATCAATACTATAAGGAATTATATTCTGTTTTGCCGAGGCGGGTACCAAATCAGAATCCTTAGTCTCACTATCTCATTCTGGCATGAGGCAATATAATTCCGTGCCTCACTCTGCATCTCCAGACGCTCAACTCAGTAAAACGTTTTATCTTTATTTTACTCAGAATGTCCATACCATAATGTGAATATTCTGCTATTTTGAAAAAAAAAAAAACGTTTCGAAATTGGTTTAGTTAATTAACAAATAACTTTAACACCGAATACATATAACCATTTAATAAATGTTTAATTTTATAATTCCACAATGACAAGTGAGGCACACACTCACCTGGCTCTCTTGACTGCATATCACTGCTTTGACAGGTATCCATTTTTATAAAACAAAACGCCAAACAAAAGCTTTCAACAGCTCCACGAAAGTAAATGGATAGGGTCTCAGTGGCCCCGTTTGTCCACTTACGTAATCGTCAGCCGTCCTGGCGTCTAGCACAGCTCTCATCTGTGCCCCCGACCAACAGAGGGCTTAATGGATCCCGCATAACTGGCTCGCAAAATCCTTTAACGCTAACATTGGGCCAAAAAAGAACCAGTGGGAGGAACGGAAAGATCTTTCCACATGAGAGAATCGTTGCACGGTGGTAGCCAAGGTCAAGTTGAAGCATTTGAGGAACTTTGAGAACCAACATTTTAAGGCTTCAAAGGGACATTGTGTGTCATTTAGCTCCTTCTATTGAGGCTGCACGATTAATTGAAATATAATGGATATTGCGAGGTGACATAGTTCAAAACTGTATTTTTTTTCAAGCATTCATAGTCGCATGTTAGTGAGCGATGGAGTTTTTGGCCAGTCGGAATTGTCACAGTTCAGGTTTTAACGGCGCCGGCCAATCAGAGGTAAGTTTTGACAACACCAGCCAATGAAGACAAGGCAAAGTTTGCAAGCGGTTACGTGTGAGCCTCGTGTCAGCAGCCAGCAACCCTAACAAATCTCGCCAGAAGGAGGCACTGTTTTCTTAAGGTTAAAGCATGCCGTTTTGATTTAGTACTCACAAAAAAAGTAGCTCAGAAAATGCATTAATTCATTCATTCATTATCTGCACCGTTTATCCTCAGTAGGGTCGCGGCGTTGCTGGAGCACATCCCAGCTGTTTTCGGGCAGTGGGCAGGGGACACCATAAACTGGTTGCCAGACCATCGCAGGGCACACAGAGACAGACAACTCACTCTCTTACTCACACTTAGCGCCAATTTTGACCAGCCGATTAACCTGGCATGCATGTTTTTGGAATGTGGGAGGAAACCGGAGTGCCCGGAGGAATCCCATAAAAGCACGGGGAGAACATGCAAACTCCACACAGGAAGGTTCGATCTCATGACCTCAGAACCGTGTTGCACACGCGCTTACCACTGCGCTGGTGTGCTGTCAAAGAAAATGCAATTTAAAAAACAAAGAAATCTAAAATCGCTTAGAAATTCCAGTATTGGTCTGAAGAATATCTTTTAATGGTAAATAAAAACATAATTTATTAAGAAAAGGGGAACATTAATTTGTATACTAAAGGGACACTTTAATTTTTTACCCCCATATGTGTCAGTATTGTGAAGTGCAACTGGAAATGAGTGATACAAAGCCCATGGAACATTACAAAGAAAGGATGTTTAAAGTGGCAAAACCACACCATTAGAGAATATGTTGATTTAATATACATTTGTTTTTCACAAAATCTGAATAAAATATTTTTTTAAGAATTCACTACTACTAAGATGAGACAGTTTTGCTTATTTGAAGCAATATTTGTCTTTGTTTAACCCAAAAACCAGTTAAAAATATACTAAATTTGTTATCACGATTGAAAGCTTTCCCAGTTTCCTCTTGGCCCATTTTATATTTGCTGTCCACTCTTCAGAGTTATTTGAGTCCTTAAATGAGTTACATAAAATGAATTATTTATGATTTTTCTTTTTTGGGGGCAAGAAGTTGTGTCCACGTATTTGTACTGCGTGCTAAAAACAAAGTTTGGAAAAGTTTTTTGTCAGATCAGGAGAGATTCCCAAGTGCATGCTGTGCATCTTTTGAGTCTCAAGGAAAGGGAATTTGCTGACAACTGCTAAAGGCTTCTAATGCAGTGCTGACGGGTTGTTCAGCATGTGTCAGTATGTTTGTGTACATATTATGTGTAGTTGTGTACGTGTCTGTGCGTTGCAACACCACCATTGTCACACCGCAGCACACTAAGCATGTCAAATGTTCCAACAGCTTTGCTTTGGCGTCTTTATGAATACCCCGATACAAGAAGACAACCACACAATTATCACAATAAAAGCAAACCATTTCGGTTGATATTCCCTGGATATAAAACATAATTTTTGCACTGTAAGGTGTACAGCACTATAAGATGCATGGAATTAAAACTACAGTGAGGGTTAAGGCTGCAGAAAAAAATAAAAAAGTACAGTATATTTGCATAAATTCACTACCCAGAGTATATTACTGATCCCAATTGCATTAACATAGGACGCAACTGAAATCAAACCCAGATTGCGGTGGGAGCACGCCATATCTTAACAAGTCTCCATGGGGAGCAGAGCTTTCAGACGCTCTGCCCCCCAGCTCTAGAACTTATTGCCGCCTGACCTCCAAAATTCTGCGACCCTGTCCACCTTCAAATCCGGACTCAAAAGTCATCTCTTCAGACTTGCCTATTCTTGACCATATGCCTCACACACCGCCCCTTTTAACTACCATATGTTTTATTAGCTATTTATTACTTGCTTATTTTACTCTTCGTTTATTGTTGTGTCCTAGTCATATGTACTGCGACCTTGGGTGTCCTGAAAGGTGCTTCAAAATACAATGTATTATTACTATTATGATTATAAGTACACCACTAGGATACACAAAACACACGAACGACATAAGGTTTTATGTCATCATAAAACTATTTGGAGTCACAAGACCAAATTGTTCATGTTAGTATTGGGTGGGTTGCAAGAATATTGGCAGACATTAAACTAGTCCATGGTAGAGAAAAGGTTGTAGACCACTGAAATAGAAAAATGCATAAAAACTGCAGACAATGTTTCTTTAAAAATAGCTAAAGTTGAATGCAGTATTTAGAAATATTTCGTCAGGGGTAAGCTCAATGGTCAGCTCATCAATTGTTGGAAGGAATTCTTCGAACTCTATACATCCATCCAAAATGGAGGTGAATGGTTCAGAGGTGGAGGGACATAAAGGTGGGGGTTTCTAAGGTAGGAGGTGTTTGTGAGAAAGCCACTCCAGAAGAAAACTTCCAAAAGTTATTTTATCATCGGGAATGACATATTTGTCGAATTTCATTGGATCATAGGGGATGGACCTCTCAATTTCTCAATAGTGTTCCTCATTTTCCTGTTCTGTGAGCTAAATATTTACTTTTCAAAGTTTTGCCGCATTATTATGCTGCGTATTGACAACAAGAATGGACAATTAAGTGTAGAACCAGAGACAAAGGCTATTTCATTGTTTTGCTTCTCATGGGAGTCTTCACGGACTCTGGTTTGGTTTAATGGCAAGAGATGCATGAGTTTGATTTTCCTGTTCTACAGAGACCTAAGACATAGTATTGTGCTTGTGTGTCTATTTAGCTAAGACTCAGACAATATGCTGCGGATCTGCAAAGAATACCGTTAGTCATAGGATTTTTTGTAACGAACAGAGGTCGGTGATGAAACCGATCTACAATAATAGCTTTTATGTATCAGAATTCCGCCAATAAACAACACCTTCTCTGGTCACTGTGTTTAAGCCAAAGCTCACCTCACCCAACTCTCTTTCATCAGCATTTGAGATAATATATTCTACTATAAGATCTGATTTTGCAAACACTCAATAGCTTTACGATGGCTGACTGACTGTATTTTACATCCACAAAACTCCCTTCCTTCCCACTCACATTATACAGCTTCCTGAAAATCCCTCATGTCTGTTTTCAATTCATAAATCAAATTTATCCACTAACAGCTAACCACCCCCCCCCCCCCCCGCCTCCCTGCCAAGTCTGCCCTCAGTGCCCGCCACCGTCAACCCCATTCATTTCCTATCAAGTTTCTCTCTGCCCTCTGCCTTAGACTTATCTAAGGTCATCTATTGCTCAGAGGCCTCAATTTGCCAGCTTGACCCCCTTCTTACTTCCCTGTCTTTAATCCCCTTCTTTACCAACATTATTAACTCATCTATCTCCTCTAGCATTCTTTCAGCTGCATCTAAGAATGCAATCTTAAACCCAATATTGAAAAAAGAGTGGTTAGGATTATTATATTTACACTAACCTGTCCCCCATTTGTAATCCATACCTGTTTGAAAAAGTCTATCCGGAAACGGTCAGATGCTTGACTTTCCATTCCACAAAAACCTGGACACTTCACACAATATAAACAAATTTACTCTTATGTCTCAGACTATGTGATCATAGTTGTTCACAATTGTACAAAGATGCAGCTTTTTAGCTAACATTACACTTTCTATATTAAACCAACAAGGTCCAGTAAAGCAGGGGTCACTAAGATTTTGTGTGACTAATTAAATGTCTCACAATGTTCAGGGCCCAAACCCAAGAGTGACATTAAACGTGTTCGTACTTTCCCTAAAACAACAATAACAACAATTACAGCAACAATAAAAATAATAAAAACACAAATAATGATAATTATAATAATTATGAAACTAAATCCACTGTGTAATCATGTGGAACATTTTGGTGTTCTGATAATATCGCAACAAAAATCACATTTATTAATGTTCCCCAGTCACAGGGGTGCTGCAGTCTATCTAGCCATGTTTTGGAATATTGGAGGAAAGGGTGTGCCCGGTGGCACGAGGAAAACTCTCAAAATTGAACCTGGGACCGCTGAGCTGTCAGGCGGACGTACTAATAGAAACACACTCTGGTCGCTATCTTAACGTTTAATGCAAAACTTTTCGCGGTTTTGACTTTAATTTGTGTTCTGCAGCAGACAACATACAGCAAATACTATCACTGGGGCAAGGTGCTATGCGTGAGTTGGGCTGGCATGACCGAGTGTTTGCGACTGTAAGAGGCTGGTGTATGCTGTCAGTCAAACAGCTGGGGTAGGGGTGCACAAGTCAATGTGCCGACCCACTCAAAAGAAAAGGGAAGCACAGCTACAGCTGGTATTAAAACGGCTTGTTACATTGAATAAAATCTATCAATTAATTCTGACTCTGAGGAATGTCAGAAGAGCGCAAAGGAATGCTAATCAGCAGGAGGTGCTCCGTAGATTGTTTGGGTCCAGGCAGAGACTGAGGCGTCGTTCGGGAGAGAAAGCAATAGCGATGCTGTTGGTACAGCCTACTGCTTCAACTACATAACATGCTACCCTTGCCCAGTCTGTATTTAACCATCGCCAGATCCGTTACCCATGAAACGCATGATCTGGCGTCAGAACTCGTGGGAAATCACTACATTTGTGATTAATAATCAAACCCAAAATCCATGATGGTAGCATGCAGCTAGCCAGCTGTTCTCTACATTGCTTTCTTAAATTGAAAGGAGAAGCCCTACAATTCTGTTGTATGAGTATTAGTGACAATAAAAAACATTCTTACAACTGCAATAAGGTGTTTTTATGTATAGATCAATAATTGTTATTTTGTTACACTAGTATTTATTATTTGTTACTGATATACAATAAATAGATACATGTTTCTCCTTCCGGGTTTTGACTATTGCAGGACTTTTGGTAACACAACCTTCATGAAAAACAAAGAATTTATGTAAATTGAAATGTATTATAATCTTGTATAGCTCTTAAAAAGAATATTGCCTCACTGTTAAAATCCCAAATTCCCTACAACAATCCCTAATAATATGTCCAATGAGTCTCTCCCTCCATAGAACTATCTCGCTGCAGCTTTTGATACCATTTTTCACATTATCCTAGACAGAGCCCCTGTTTTACAAAAAATACTGCTTTAGCCTAGCTTGCGCATTTACTGAATTATTACTAGAAGGCGTAAGGGTTTGCTTTGCAAAGGGTACATTCTATTAGCTGCGTTTCAGGATCTTGGAATGAGAAAAAAATCCCCAGCAATTTTTCCAAAGTCTTTTCATTGAGACTTTCACTTTTAGATGATTTTTCGACCTTGTTCTTAGTTTGATTTGCTGCACTCAACATACCAAGTCAATGCTTAGGAGCACTTGGAATAAGATGTACAAATCCTAAAAGTACTATGAAGTGCTGACTTTAAAAAGAGAACTTCTGAATAGACATAGAAGAGACATATGGAAGAACGAGAAGTCTTATGGGCTCTCATTGAGTCTTAACAGAGTGACAATAAGAAAAAGCTATTAGCCGCGTCCTTGCTCTAGGTTGTTTGACAGAAGGACTGTCCGTTAACAGCATAAGGATTTCTGTCTGGCAGCAAGGTAGCTGTTCTCAAATGAGGACAAACTTGCTTGATGAGGAGAACAAAGACTACTTTTCCAATTTTTAAGGAGTACAGGACTTTTTAATGTCATCTGAGGAGTTGAAGAACATGAACCACAATAATAGGGGGCGGTAATGCACCAAAGTGATGTATGCCAACCACTGTATAACTTGAAAAAGAAGAAGAATCAGTCACAAGGGATGTGGTTAGAGGTAGGATCTTGGGCCTGAGCCTGACCCGAACTTCAAGTCAGGCTTAAAATGTCAACCCTTACGTTCGGGTGGGGCTGTGCTTATTTCCCGTTGCCTTTTCTTTTTAAATGATCAACCCATTGTCGTTCGTATCTGTTTATGGTCCAATTTTAAGCCGTTAATATGACGGACGCCCTCACAATGTCCCTGTCAACTCTTAAAAGTATCCCTTGATGATGGAAAACTGTCGGTTAATGGGACCTATGCAAACACAGAAATTGAAAAAGTTTAAATGTTTGTACAGTCTTCTTTAGCATGGATTTTGTTCCAAAAGACAGTTTTCACATGTTCCAGAACACTTTTCTTCTTTCCTTAAAGTTCAACCCTATCTTTCGACACCATTCATCATTTGATTTCCTTTTTGCTGCTTCCACTACCGCTTTTACCAACCTTATCTTCACTCTGTACCTTTCATATGCATCACAATCTTAGGGGCCGGTCACACAGCCGTTTGCGGCTGAATCACGGCTAAAATTTTGCGTTTTTTTTTTGCCCGTGGTTGCCCGGGATGGAAAATGCGCAAAATTGGCCAACCCGCAGTTCATCGGTGGTATGCCCGCAAAACACGCCGGCGACTGTTCCGCTTCCTCATCGCGTCATTTCTGTGTCATTTTCTCGTGTGGACCATGGGTATAAAAGCTCCCGAGCCAGTGTTGTGCCCAAATCCGACTCCTACGCAACACCCACACCGCCCCACCCCCTCGCGTGACTTTTTCATCCACGTTGACAAACGCATTTTGTAGAATACGATCGCACTTTATTGTTTAAATAAACGCGTTATAAAGACTAGGATCTCCCAATTGTTATAATTAGCTCGCTTTATAGTTTTAATAAGCGTTTTATAAAGAATACGATCGCTTTCGTTGGAAGCGCAGCAAAATGCGCGTTCACGCGAGGGGGGGAGGATTTACCGTTCGATTACGTTCACAACAAATACAAAGACGGAATGGTTTATTTTGTATTACATTCCCAACAAATGCAAGACGAAGTGGTTTTGGTTATATGTTCGCCATTACATTCCCTAAAAGTGAGATAAAACGAGGTAAAAGCGGTTGTGTTAGCGAGGGTATGCAAATCTCGGCACCGGGTTGTAGAAATCATAACCGCACAAGACACAGTCCAGTGAAGATCAAGATCTCAAGCTATGGCATCATATTAGTTATATTATCTTGAAAAGAAATGTCAAGAATTTAAAATGGATTAAGACGAGGTCACTACGCTGACGGGGGGGGGGAGATTTTTAAGGGTTATTGTTCTATCTTCTTTATTCATAATCCATTATCGATCAGTTCATTATACGCTTCAAAGCTTAGGAGCCGGGACTCTTACTCTCAGCCAAAAGGCCAAGCTAAAGTCCTAGCATTAAAGCCTTGCTGCGACCTTTGCGAATGCACCGAAAGATTTATTCGAAATGAAGAGAAACTACACTGACGGGGATCCATGTTCACCCCCTTGACGTCACGAGCACAACTGACGTGTGCTCGGCATTCGCGCTGTTTATACGCAGAGAAAGGCGTTTGACTGTCACACGCGTAACACGCTAATTTCACGTAATAACACCGCGATACAGGCGCAGAACATGCTATTACCATGCTCCACCCACGATTACCCGCTGAAATTTCCCGTCCTACCCATGTGTAAGCACGCCCTGGCCGCGGCCAGAGCACGTCGTTCCGCCTCATTTCCGCGTCATTTCCTCGTGTTGACCACGTGTGCGGCACGCGGTTTAACACGTGCTCAAACTTTTGAGCAGCTCAAAAGTTTTGAGCGCGGCCAACCACGTGAAAATTTCCGACCGCGAGTAAAGCACTGCTCTATCTCGTCTATATGGCGGTCTCAAAACGTCCAACAGCGCCCAACGTCATCTGCTTCACGGCCAGAAATTTCTGACCGCTAGGACCTTAACGTGGCCTCACCCGTGGGATTCTTGACATAGTGACATGTGTTGGTCAGGTCAGAACCTTAATGCTGGGTCCTTAGCTTGGCCCAAAAAGCTGTACCGCAATTGCAAAATGCCAGGTCCTTAGCTTGGCCTTTGATTTTTGCATTCCGGAGATGGAATAAGAGCTTGCTCTGTCCACTCCACGCATCGGCCCGGTATTGCAGTACCTCCGGGAACGGTGCATTCGCAATGATCGCAGCAAGGCTTTAGGGCTAGGACCTTAGCTTAGCCTTTTGGCTGAGAGTAAGTGTCCCGGCTCCTAGGCTTTGTAGCGTATTATGAACTGACCGATAACGGATAATGGATAATGAATAACGAAGATAGATCGATAACCCTTAAACCCCCCCCCCCCCCCCCCCCCCCCCCCCCCCGTGATTCAGCCTCAATACGCTCGTGAAAGGCTGTGGACCCGCGCTCTGAAGAATTGAGCAGTGCCAAACTAATTCGCGCTGCCACCCGCGCGCGAATTTGCGACCTCGTGTTAAGCACCGCTGTATCTCGTCTGAATGGCGATCTCAATGCGCCCAATAGCGTCCGCCTCTAAGGCAGAAATTTCTGGCCGTGATTCAGCCGCAAATGTCTGTGTGGCCGGCCCCTTATCTTGCAGCCACTCCTCAAAGGCATGTATCTTCTTTGTCACAGCCTCTGAGACCTCATCCTTCCACCATTCACTTCCTTTCCTAATACCTCGACCAACTTTTCTCATTCCACACACTTCTTTCGCACTCCTCAACATTGCCTCTTTAAACCACTTCCATTCCGACCCGTGCCACTTTTTATTTATTTATTCCTTTTTGGCACAATGTTACAGCTAATGCCATTGCACTATTTGTATTTGCCCAATTGAGATGCACTTACAATTTAGGCCAGCATACAAGTAAACTACTAATAATCTTTTGTCAAACTGCAAAAAAATCTTAAGTTCAATATGTTAGAAAAAAAGAGACACAATAGATACCTTTTCTTGGTCAGTTTGGCTGATAGATTTTGCCAAAATATCATATGTCCTATTCATCTATACTTTCTATCTTAATTCTCACTGCATCTCTATGCAAATACTCAAGTAAAAAAATATGTTTTTTAATATAAAATAAATTGAATATAACATTCAAACAAATCAAGGTAAAAAAATAAAAATACATATTTTTCTTCTAAAATGTTCTTGTTCAGCCGATAAAACAATTATGTCTTTACATTATTTTAACATATTATAAGATTTGCCATACAAATCTCTAAAAAAATTCTTATTTTGACATGTGGGGCATTTTTTTCACATACAGGCCAACCCTTCTAACTGCAAGACATTGTGTCAAAATTCAATGTTGGTCTGACCTGCAAGAGAGGGATGTATTTTTGGAAAAAATGTCAGCAAAACCAAAAGTGTTGAGTCGTTTTTTTGCGAATGCATTTTCACCTCTAGAATGACCCACCTGATTGTTTGCTTGTGAAAATGAAATGAAATGAAATGACCTGCATTTATAAGCGCTTTTCAAGTCAATGACTTCCCAAAGCGCTTTACAATGTGCTCCACATTTCCCAATAGCGGCCTTGTATTGCAGCCATGTAAAACGCTAACCTGCTTATTGGGGGTATTAGGGGTTCAGTGTCTTACCCAAGGACACTTTGACATGTAACACGGACGAGCCGGGATCTCTTGATCCCAAGACGAGCGCTCTACCTCCTGAGCTACTGCCACCCCAGTGAAAGATTGTGATCCTGGCCAAACTTGTTCTGGCCTTGGAGTGAAGAATGATGTTCTGGGAAAGGTGCTGAGTCATCAAAACCAAAAATGCCAAGTCAGTTTTTTGGGGCAGTTTTCACATCTGGGATATATATATGTTGTCTATATCTATTTGACTGCCTGGAAAATATGGTGTTGATATTTAATGTTGCTCTGTTTGTGAGAGTGAAGAAAATGATTAGTCAACAAAACCAAAAGTGCAGTCAGCTTTTTTGGCATATTTCACATCGAGGGTAACATACCTGACTGCCTGTGACAGATGGGTGTTATTTGAATTCCTTCCCCTTTTTATTGGTTGGACGGACACACAAACAGACAAACAAACAAACAACAAAACAACAGTTATACACACTTAAATCCCAAACTAAAACATTGTCATCACCCTTGTTTTGCCCGCGGGTGATAAATATTAACATAAATATATGCCCACAGAAAATACTTCAAAGATACTTCGAGGCAAAAACCTACAGAACCACACATCAACTCACCCTTGTGCCTCAAACCAAGCCCAAAATAATGAACCAAACATGCTGACAGTGAGGTACAGTGCAAAGCACTCACTCGCCGAGTTTTAACAAAACACATTAGCAATGGTATTAGCATCACAAGATCCCCCATTAGATATAATAAATTGAATATGGACTAAACAACCCTGTAAAATGTTCCTGGGGGAGCAACTAGAACGACGTAAGAGGGTCGTGTTATCCTGGCAAACAGATGGCAGAAGCCGGCCCTATGTAATGCATACGTTAAACCTCATTATGCAATATTTGCAAAGGGATTAAAGAGTAATCTCCAGAGCAATGTTTACTGAACCAAGGTGCGTGCTTTACGGTGATAAAATACAATCCGATGTAAAATTCAATGAATAAGTATGTCACAAATGTGTAATAAAGCACTGCCAATGATGCATTTATAGCAGCGGTGGGCAAACTTTTGGAGCATTAGGGTAAATAATTTTCCAGAGGCCCTGGTCGGGGGGCCTATCCAACTTTTCTCATTCACATATATAAATAAATATTCATCAAATCCTCAGAATAAAAGCAAAATAAGATATTAAATCCTTGTTTTAAGAACTTAAATTGATATTTAGTTTTGTATTATTTTTGTAGAAGCTCTTTAGTATTTCAGTACTATTACTGTCATAGTATTTTTGCAGTACTTCTCTTGTAGTATTTTGCAGTAATTCCAAAGTATAATATTTGTATTTTTTGTCCTATTCATATGGTTGTTTTATTTCTAGTTTTTCTGTTGTTAGATTTATGTAGCTATGTTATGTTATGTAGTGTTATTTTTGTAGTATTACTCATTTTGAATTTATGTAGTATTTCTTTTATAGTATTTCAGAAGTAGTCAGTTTTTGTGCTATAGTTTTTAACAGCAATATGGCAAACAATCACGTCAGCTCCCTTTAGGTTAGCTTTGTTTTAAGCGTAGTTGACCAACAAGTATTTAATAAAATGCAAGTTTGTTTAGCAGTTCATGTATTTTTGCTTATTTTTCAAATAAGTATTGTTTTTGGTGAATTAAGTTACTATTTTACCAAGGGTAAGCACTAAGTAGTACACAGTGTCCCTTTAAAATATTGTTTATAGTTGAACATAGTTTAGACCTATAGCACACTGGAAACACGATACAGAGATAATTTGATATTGGTCTTTGTCGCTGGCTTTAGGGCGGCTTAGCTGCACGATCAGTTTTGTCGAATTAGAGAAATGATATCGTGTGCTGGTGATTTTTTTCATCAAAAGCCCTTATAGAGATATTACGAGAAGGCAGGACACACATTTGTGTTAAAGGGATATGCACCTGACATTTCAGCACTTTTACATTGATCTCATTTAGCTTTCAGACAAGTCACATATGTGATAGAGGCCGCGAAAACAGGTCATTGTCGCTCATGGTTTTTATATTTTAGTCACACATGACTAAAACGGCAGCGTCCATATGGAATGTTTGCCAAGGCGTGGGTGCGTGTTAGTCCATGCTTCGGCACAAATATGTTCGTACACACAGTACACTGACAGTTTAGAAATCTGCTAAAATGAGTCACATGTCCATATCTGTGTCGAGTACATTTTTTCTTCAGTCATGTTGCAACAAACATCACATCACTGAATGAACAAATTATCTGAAAAGAAAAAAAAGGAATAACAGGTTGAAGCCAAATGACCCTATAAAAACTAATTCAATCATATAAACAAATTCCAATAGCTTACATCTGTCATGATTACTGATGTGAATCACCTGTGCCCGCTCATTTGGCGCCAACCGCGGCGGGCTCTGATTGGCTCCCGTTGCCTATTTAAAGCCAGTCCTGTCAATCCCCTGTTGTTAGTCCGTCTGCGAACCTCTGTTTATATAAGGACAGCCATTTTTGACCCTGACTCCCGTCCTGGCCTACGACTTTTTTTCGACCCCGACCATGCTTTGCTCTCCCAGTCCCGGCTACCGACCAGTTTTTCCGTCCCTGACACCGCCATCGTTCACTACGGAAGATCCACTTCCGAGTTCGGATCACAGTGCGAGTGCGAGACCGACTTGCTTCCCGCATCCTGCGACCATCGGATTGCGGGCGCTGCCCTTCCTCTTTCTTTCAATAATATTGTGAGAAAACGTTACCCGATTGGGTCTACCCTGTGTGCTGGTTGTGACAACATCAAGTTATTGGTTAATCCATTAAAAAATGATTACAATTTTGAATCGTGATATTCAACATACAGTTTTACAGTTTCTGAAAAGTTTTTCTCTTTACATCCTTCTCATTCTCACTCTCTAACAACAATATCATGTGTAAAATCTGAGACAAATGGGCTTTGGACCTTTTTTATTTTAGGTGAAATGTAGGTTGGTAAGAAACAATAATAAGAAAAAAAGCAGCTGCAGAAGAAACAAAAAATTCCCAAAGCAATAAAGGAAGTGTAGAAGAGAAAAAAAATCCAGTGCAGTGTGAGAAGTGTCGTTCCTCTTGAGACTCTGGTATAATGTGATTGATAGAATAAAGAAGAATAGAATAGAATAGAATAGAATGGAATAGAATATACCGTAAATTCCGGACTATAAGCCGCTACTTTTTTCCCAAATATTCAGCCCTGCGGCTTATTCAGTGAAGCGGCCAATTTATGTAATTTTGCGGCGTTGGAAAGGTAAGATTAAGACCAGTAGAATATGTGCGCCAAGAGAGACTGCATCCTCTAAGTTTATGCATACATTGTCTCTAAAGGAAAGGTACGTTCCGGTAATGAGGAAGACGCCCTTGATGGCGATAGTTATGAGGAGGAAGTTGAAGACGATCTACCATGAATTTCATAATTACGGGATGCTTTCTTTTGACGGACACGTTTGATGCATTGCGAGCGTGATCCTACTAGCGTGTTGGTACCTTTCAAAGGAACGGTTTGGGATGAAAGTTATATTATTATTATTAAAGCTTTGAATATTCTCTCGGTGTACCGTCTTTCTTCATAAATATGTGTAACCATGTATAATATGTATTTGCAACTGTATATTTTTGTAATGTATTTATTTTAGAGATTTATTCTGTTATGTGTTCTACAAGCGAATCAAAAAGAAGGGGCGGAGCAAACACGGGCTGATGGGAAGGGGGGTAAAGCTGAGTTCCCGGTAGATCTGTCTGTTGTCGCAGCGGACAATATTGGATAGATATTTTTCCCACCCTTAACTTTGGAAATATACATTTTGTTTCCTTGGATTACTTTCAACAGGACCCGGACTTTACAAGTCTGCATCATACGTTAATTATCATTTTCCATTCATGATGCCGATTGTGGTTCTAAGATAAATTTGTTCAGACCAAAAAAACTTTGGCCTGGACGGACCTATTGACACTGACAAAGATGTTACATAATGAAATTGTGAATATGCTTGATTGATGTTAAGATTGTCAAGAAGGGTTGTTCAAACTTCACATTGTTTGTTTGCTGTTATTAGTGTCAATAAATGTGTTCAAACTAAAAAAAAAGTTACAGTCGTGGAACTTACAGCCTGGTCTGGGTTAAACTTGTGATTGTGTCACAAGTTTTAATGCGTGCGCACGCGGCTTGTACCGAGGTGTGGCTGGTGTAAGTACAAAAATGGCAAATCACTTAAAGAGTGGTGGGTGCGGCTTATAATCAGGTGCGCTCTATATCTGCAGTCCGGTTTTACGGTAATAGAATACAATAAAATGGAATGGAATGGAATGGAATGGAATGGAATGGAACGGAACAGGACAGGACAGGAGATGATGGGATATAATAGAATAGAATGGAATAGAATTGTCTTTATTGTCATTAATAACAAAGTAGTGGCCATCATTTGCAACGAGATTAGACATGGCACTCCATGATAAAGAAGATTGAAAAAAAAAAAACTAAAAATAGAAAAACAAGATGAAAAAATAGGAGGACAAATCAACAAACATGTTTAAAATGTAGTCATTGGAGACTGGCGCACGTTTCTAAGTTCGATGTTCTTTTGTAATAAAAGGGCAATGAAAAATAGTGCATTGTAACAATAGTGCAACGAAAGGTATTGCAATTACGACATGTGATTATCATAACATTGATAAACAGTAACTCTTTTCTGTGAATGTTCAAATTTCTCATGTTATGTTGGGATTTCAATTATTTCTTTAATATACATACATATATATATATATATATATATATATATATATATATATATATATATATATCTCACCTCATCATCTCATCAGCTGCACAGCTTATCCTCAGTAGGGTCGCGGGGGTACTGGAGCCCATCCCAGCAATCATCTGGCAGTGGGCAGGGTACACCCTGAACTGGTTGCCAGCCAATCGCAGGGCACACAGGGACAGACAACTCACTCGCTCATTCACACCTAGGGACAATTTGGACTGGCCAATCCACCTGAAATGCTTGTCTTTGGAATGTGGGAGGAAACCGGAGTGCCCGGAAGAAACCCACGCAAGCACGGGGAGAACATGCAGGTTCCGCACAGGAAGCCCGGTGGCTGTATTTGAACCCACACAGGAGGTTCCTTAGAACTGTGCGTTAACCACTGCGCCGCTGTCCTGCCCATATATACGTGTATATATATATATATATATATATATATATATATATATATATATATATATATATATATATATATATATATATATATATATATATATATATATATATATATATATATATATATATATATATATATATATATATATATATATATATATATATATATATATATATATATATATATATATATATATATATATATATATATATATATATATATATACCTGTATATATATTATTTTTTAATTTATTTTGCAGAGGGAAGGAAATCATATGTAGTCATGGTATTGATATGAGGCATCAGTATCAATAACTACTCTAGATTTGAGTATTGTTGGGAGTCTGAAACATATGTTGTCGAACTTATAATATTCGAGTTCAAAAATGGAATGCATTAACAATCTAATTAATTGACTTAATTTAGACTCAACAAATCTATTTAATTCAAAAACAAAAACGTTGATTTTAAATAATAAGCAAAAATACATGAACAACCATTTAAGCAAGCATTCTTTTTAAATACTTGTACGTCAAAACATTGTATACATTTTTTAACCTTTTTTAACATAACATAAGGGTCACCGAGAACATCCATGACAAAGTAAAGGCCCGGGGGCAACATCCAGCCCCAAGAAGGTTTTCTTCAGCCCCTGAGATGATCTTGAATTATTATTGTTTTATATACCAGGACTTGCTGTGTATATATTTACAATGTATTTTAATCATCCTCGCTCTTTATTTTATTGTTCTTAAGTGAATGATATGAATGTCCTATACTGTAAATTATTTGAAGTGACTTTTTGTTTTGTTTTATTAGGCTCTACCATCTGTCTCACTTTGACACCCCTGACCTCATGGGAGGGTACTTGATTATCTGCCATCTTGAGAATAAAGTACCCCAAAAAACCCAAAACCTTTCAAATGCCCGAGCATAATTTGGCAGTTCAGTTGCTTTAAGTCTCCGTGGTTTGTAATGTTCCTTGTTCTTTGTAGCACTCTTTTATAGTTGCACTACACGATACAGCGACATCTTCTGGGCAAATATTGCACAGTGTCCTTATAAACTCAAAGTCAACAAAAAAATTTATAAAGTATGTTGAAAAAAACCTTTTTATTTGCAAACCAACTTCATTTGAGGGGCACCGTTCTACCGATAGTAGATAATTCCGTTTGATTTCAGATTAATCTCAGGGAACAAATGCAGGCTTTTATTAAACAATTTAATTATGCCAACATAAATGAACAACTTGCTTCGTGCATGTATTTTCAAATAATGATAATTATGCAAATCTAAAAAAATGAATTATGAAATAAAAACAATATATTACTAGAAATCAAAAAACACATTAATATATAAATGCAAAAACATACTAACAATATGTTACGTAAATAATTCGGAGAATAAAAACTGCTTAAAATGAATATGTTTCTGGAATAAGAAAGGAGGTCATTATAACAAATCATTTGCATCGGACAACTGCTAAGAAGTTTGCTGAGGATGCCAGGGATGTTTGTTTTTATTACCATTGTTATTTTACACTTGTTTGTTATTTTGACTATTGTTCCACACCCCCTAGGGATGATCTGCTTTTTGTAACAGATATTTAATACAATTAAAAGGCTCAGGTGAGAACAGGTCGGACTTTCTCATCTGAAGTTTTCATCGCAAGCTCAAAGGCATTTAATGTCTTTTCTCCTTCTTTTGAGTGTCTACTAATCTATAAACCTATTACAATAATAAACAAATGTTTCAATGCAAACAATATATATAAGAGAGTGGTTTTGTAGCCACCTCTGATGGCTAACACTTGCGTTGTAGCAAACCCACAGGGCAAAGCACGGAAATGCCAGTTTAAATCTACTATAGATACAATTCTGCTGGGTGAGGTTTTCTTTATTCTGTCATCATTGTTTTTATTTATTTTCTTTTGCTGTGTTCTGATTATCTCTGACAAATAACAGAAGGAGAAATAGTCCCAGACTCTCTTGTTCAACAGTAAAAACATAAAGATTCACCACACTGAATGATAAAACAGCTGAACAGGATGGCAATTCAAGTACAGAATGAATCTGCTTACTTTCATTGTACAATATATGTTTGAGAGATATACTGGTACGCTTAATACCTTTATTCAGCTTTCTGCGTATTTGTTATAGTTTTCCAAGGGAGTGTAACTTATGGGCTTAGTGATGCCGTGGAGTGCATTCATATCCACATATCAGCAAAATGCAGCTGTATGGGTTTAACTGTCTGGAACAAATAAGGGTATTATGTTGAGTGGATTACCTTTACACATGATCAGGACATATATTTCGTGAAATCAATTTTGACATTAATCTTGAAATAAAATTGAGTTAGCATGAAGTACTAATACACGGATTGGCGTCCCAGTAAGCAAAACTGCTTAATGAGGCAAAACAACTGTCTGATTTCTTAAAGATGACTGGCTGGCAATGTTATTTTTTCCATATTTGTAACTGTTCGGTTTCAAAGAGAGTGGGTGTGACTCTCGCTCGTGTAGAAGAACCAAATGAAGCTGATTTCACCCTATTTTTTTGTTCAACTTGTACATCTTAGACTTAAGATACTAACCGGAGTCCTGTCAATAGTTGGGTAGGGTAGATACCTCTAAATATTGATATTATCGATATCAGTACTTGGATCGGATGAATAATATTATCCTGGGATTGATACTTCGCTCATCTACTAATTTCCTCAAAGCGCTGCTTCTCAATGTAGATAGCGCAGCCCTTCTCCCCCTTACCCAGCGTCCTCGGCAACTCTCCTAAATTTATGCCTGACTGAGAGGCTAATAGGCAAACTTTTACCAACTCTCCCTACCTGCCCTGCTGCTGCATCATGTCTGGCAGTCAGAATTTATGGCCAAATCTACAGGTAGCCAAAAATGAGAGGCAAACAGGAAGCTTGTGTAAAGAAAAGGACAATGCCAGGTGTAATGCGTGTGGTCAAATGGTCCGCTACTGTGGCAACACCACAAATTTAAATAAACACGTGAAAGAAACTCACCCTGCAGGGAACTGATGCATGGCATCCAAACATGTCCCTGTTCTCGTCTTGAAAACCTGTAAATCCATAGTCACTATGGCAACAGAGCTAGCGGGAGAGAAGTGACACTTTATTTGCATTACTGAAATGATTTTCAAAATATCACGCAATCGAAGGAATTTTAGTTCCCTGTTTGACATAGTTTTACGACATTTGTATTTTGGTTACATAGCTTCCTTTTTCTCTTGGATTATGTTCTGAAACAGTAGTAACATGAATATTCATATGAAATGCAATCGTTCGTTTTTAAAATGAATTAGTTTAGTTTCTAACATCTGACGCCATCATCTGGCTTAAGCTATAATTGCAGCCTCTGTCGAGCTCCCTTTGTGTGAGTACATGAATTTCTTAGACACATTCAAATAAAAAAATGTTTTTTTCCCATGTTTTAAGGGTTTGGGGTTGGTGTTTGAACTGTATTTGAAACAGGCCTTTTCTTACTTTCACAATTTTTATGCTACACTAACCAAAAAACATGGTGACGAGTGTGACATTACTCTCCAACCCACCCCGCCTCCTTTCCTGCTTCTTAATTTGGTGCGTGTGACCAGCGCTGCTAAAAGAAAGCTAAAAGCAGATCAACACGGTTAAAAAAAAATGCAAATGCTCTTTGAACTTAGTTGGGCATCGTTAGTACATATTTGAAAGAGAAAATATTCTACTTTCAACTTTTTATGGACACGTCAAACAGCGCACCCCACCTCTAAAGTCTAACAGACAATAGTGCAAAATAACCGTCAAACACAACAAACAACAGTGAGGCAAAATAGTGAACAATAGTGCGCAATAAGAGTCAAAATAATGAACAACTCAGTCATCCTTTGCAATTTTTTTGCAGCTGTCTTATAGTGAAAACTGACAAAATGTTTTACTCCCCCCCCTTTCATGTCAGTGAAACTGAAACATTTTAAGAATTATTAACTCAACATACTGTTAGTATGTTTTTGTTTTTGCATATTAAGGTGTAATTCGATTTCTAGTAAAATATTATTTTTATTTGTATTTCATGTTTTCAAATTTGCATAACTATTGTTTAAAAATACAAAACACAAAACCAGTTGTTCATCTGTGTTGCCAGATTTATATTGTTTAATAAAAGCCTGAAGTGGTTACTTGAGATCAACCTAAAACAAATGTAAATAGTCATGATAATCAGTTTTTATTGTCCGGAAAACAGACTAATAAACAGTGAATGATTAACTTAGCAGGGTTGTAACAACAAAATTACATATCCATTTCCTACAATTTACAAATGTTTAAGTCTTGATTGAAGGCCACTCTACGCTCCACTCGCAAAGTGTTAAAAGGTCTGCGTTCATAAAATATACAGCTACTCAGCACTGCCTTGCATCTCATTTACCTTCCTACAGTTAATAGAAGAGACAGCTCAGCAGCATGGGGCAATCTTTCTCATCAGTGCAATTTGACATGGCCTCAGGGGGCCGTGTCCAATAACTGGACAAACCCACTTTACCTTTGAGCCCTACTGGGCCAGTACAGAGACCATCAGAATTGACTTTTTCCATTCACAGCTTGTAACTGTCATAAATGATGAATGAAGTTCATCTTCTCCGAGTGCCAAATGTTTCACTTGTGTTGCTCTGCAGTGAGTGATAGCAATACAAGCTACTCTTAGCTTCAAGCTGGATTTGAAAGTGTTCTGGATGAAAAAAAATATGTTCTCTCAATGGCAGTCTCTAGGGTATTCCTGCATAATGTTCACATTGCTGGTACTAAAATTAAAGTTTATAGTTCAGTAGACTCTCAAAATAAGGATAGACAACATGTATGTGTTCTGAACTTGCAAGTGGAACTGAAAAGCAGTGTACCTAACCCTCGCAGTGCCTATTTCCAAATTTGTTCTGAAAGCCCTCCCCTGAGCCCTTTCTTCTTATTGAATCTCCTAGGTTACAATACATATAATTTTTTTGAATATGTTTCATGTTTTCATAAAATGTGTGTGTTCAAGTGATAATTTCAATATTTGTAATATATTGTTTACATTATTTTCACGTTTTACCTCAAACAGATTAATCCCTCACTGTATCACGGTCTACTTATCACGGTTTCACCACTTGGTGGATTTTCATTGTGCAGCAGACTACAGACAGCAAATGCTATCATAAGGCAGGTTTGAATGTGAAATATCGTTTTTCGGCAGCTTCTCTTTGGAAAAAACAATTTTGAAGATTACTGTAGTCTGACATTTTCGTTTCAGATAATATTGCTCATTTTAAGGAATAGTTTCATTGTTGTGCTTGTGAAATACAGAATGTTACACGTTAATCAAAATCAAAACCCATTTGGTGCCAAAACATAATGCAAAAAAAAATTTAAAAAACTGTACCTTTTCTTTGTTTAGTTTTTGTATGATAGTAAATAAGAAATATCGTATGTTTTCAGTATAATACTTTTGTATTGAGAAAGTAAATAAAAACAGCATATGCACTTCTATTTCTGGATGTGCTTATCTCCGCTATAAAAACGGAAGTCTCATTTCCTTATGTGCCAGCAACAACGCTTGACTGCAAAAGCATCTCACTCAGTGGTTTGCAATTTTGATTGTATCAGCATCTTGGCACCAAATTGTTAAATGTAAGCTGCACAGTTGTCTCAGCAGCACGCAACATGTGCTCATTTATTGTCAGTATAGAAAAGGAACACGAGCAAGTACTTGACTCTTGGAAGTACATTTGTCAGCTCTATGAAACTTAACAGCTGGTGCAATGATATAGTCAGACATTGTGAATAGAAAAAGAATTGATCAAAGCAGACATTTCACCACTTGGCTTGGTTAAGTTATTTTTGGATCACTCCAATCAATCATCAACCTGCCAACACTTTTATGTTGAGAGTGTTTTTGGGTCACAGACGTCAATGTTTTTCAGAAAGGATCGAACATAAATTGTGGACTATAAGCCACTCCCTTTTTGAAACATTTTAACCTCGTTCTGTTCCTGTAAAACATTCCTCAAAACCCAATCCAGGACGAACCCAAAATAAATTAAATACTGTTTCTTGAACTGTTTGGAGAATACGGACGGTTTTGGTCTCTTTTGAAATATGACAATATTAAGTTTTGTCCCAAACTGAAATATTCACTGCAAGTGCTACTGACATTAAGCAATCGGAGTTTGGACACACATCAATAGAAGGTTTTAATTCTCAGCTGAATTTGTTTTGCAATCACATGCCTTCAAAAGTGTGTCGCAAGAACATATTAGCTTGAAGTGGCTATGACCATAGCAAGAAGCCTTACCTGGTCCCAGGTCAAACTTGATCACCTTCTGAAAAAGTCAACAATGTATTTTACATTTTTCTAAGGGTATGTCAAAATGTTTCTAAAAGTGACCACTTGGAGACCAACAGTTTTCAGCCCTAAAATCTTTGCAACCGTGTATTCTAATTTGGCCAATGTTTAGACATTATCAAAGAGTTGTTAATATTTGAAATCTCTTTCCTGATTTCATCGATTGTACGTGTGATAAATCCGCGGGGAAATGGATCCTGGGTTGCATTTACACACATTTAGTTTAAGCTGTAATTTGAATACCCCTCTAAAGCATGCACTTACCTATTGAATGGCAATGGCTAACCAAGTCATCAAGGATCATTTGAATCTGTCACTACCGGCTGATGACAATAGAAGCGAAGGTTATGTGTGTGTGTCATTTTTTTTTTTTTTTCAATACAGGCTATCACAAGGGCAGCACGGCGGCGCAGTGGTTAGCGCATGTGCGGCACAGTTCATGTCTTGGGAACCTCCTGCGTGGGTTCAAATCCAGCTCCAGACTTCCTGTGCGAAGTTTGTATGTTCTCCCCGTGCTTGCGTGGGTTTCCTCCGGGCACTCCGGTTTCCTCCCACATTCCAAAAACATGCATTTCAGGTGAATTGGCCGGTCCAAATTGTCCGTAGGTGTGAATGAGCGAGTGAGTTGTCTGTCCCTGTGTGCCCTGCGGTTGGCTGGCAACCAGTTCAGGGTGTCCCCTGCCCACTGCCCGGAGATGGCTGGGATGGGCTCCAGCCCCCCCGCGACCCTAATAAGGATAAGCGGTACGGCTAATGAGATGAGATGAGACAGGCTATCACAGGCTAAGGATCCCCCTAAAAGCTTGCAATTGGCCAAGAGTGGTGTGAATCAAAAGGTCATAGGCTAACGGTCCTATTGGAAATCATCTGACAAATCTATTTATTTTTGAAAGAGACTTTCGGAGCAAAACAAACTGATTGAAACAGGAATTCTTTTAGGCGGCCTTTTTTTATTGTTTGTTTTGGAGTAAATATTTTACATGGCTGGATTCACTTGACTCTCATAGAATTAACCAGACCATATTTGTGTAAAATCGTCTTATGGAATATCACAGCATATTTGGGTGAGTTATACTGGCTTTATAGTTTTCGCGTATCTTGTTACAGAGTGATACTGATGTTTCTGTTATGGGGTAATTCTGAAATGGCCATCATATCTTCAATCCCAAGAGTTTAAGGTTTCCATTGATAAGTGGCATGATGTATTTCAGTGACTTGAGACATTGAGAAGATATGTTTTATTTTATCAACAGTCTGACAGCCTGTCAGTGGGCAGTTGTAACGTTAAGGGGTTAAACACTGTGACTTTAAACAAGCTGTGGCTTATTCCTTTTCATGGCAGCAGCGAGGAAAAATTCTGAAATTATTTCGTCTTGTTATTTATGAAATCCATAACGAGAGGTTTGGCAGTACTTCATTAAATTACTATATTTCAACTTTTTAATCCCCAAATAAAGTCCCCTATTTATACATCCGAACTGTTGGGTTGGGTGATAATAATAGTTTTGGTATTGATTCAATTCAAGTGAATACCTTTCAGTATCGATGCTGATATTTTGTACTTTTTTGCTTTTTGTGGCAAATGTCCATGATCCTGAGTGATTGAACCCTTCCCCCTTGAGTTAGTGTATAAATATGATAAACAGGACAAATATTTTGAAAACTAAAAATGTTTAATTTTAAGTAGACAACTACATTGCAAACTTTAACCGTATAAAAACATTGAGAACCAGCACTTTAAGAAAATTGGTGCTGTAGCAAAGTATCCATCCCAGGACAAAAGTATTGATCCAATCTAAGTACTCACTCAATATCTATAATATCAATATTTTGATCGATCTTCTCCAACCCTACTAAATTGAACAGCAAGGGAAAGTATATTAAAAAAACGGAAAAAAAAAACCGCTACACCTCTCCATACAATTATCGTCATTGTCAGGTCACTGAAGTTTCCTTTAATCTTCGAGATCGCCAACCAATACGTTAAGATGACTTCCACATCTGTGTTGCAATCTGGCACCATTATCCACCGTATGTTTGCCCCAGCTTGGATATGTAGTGGTAACATTTTACGTAACGCAAATTTCATTTGCATTACCTTTCAGCAGAGTAATAAAAAGTTACAAGTCTTTGCAATCGCTATTTTGAACGGACACGTGATCACAAAACACGGCACAGTTGGTGTTTGAATTATTATTTCGACTATTATGCGCTGTTTACATCATTGTCACTATTGTCCAATATTGTGGCTGTTTTTTATTTTTATTTTTACAGCCAAAGGGGCGGATCTGCTTTTTTTATGGTTATGTAGTAAAAATAAAATGCTCAGGGTAGGTTATATAGAACAGGTTGGGATTAAGCATATTAAGGGTTCTTTACAATCCCCTTCTGTGATCTCTGAAGGTTCAACATTCATTGATGTATTATTTCCCCATTTTGAGTTTTAACTAAACTATAAAAACTACATAAACTTATCAAATGGTTATCAAAGGGGAAAAAAGTAGTCTTATCAAAGAGGAGCCAGTCTTGACAATTTACCGGCATTGATTAACATTTTTTGTTGTGGCAGGACCAATTTCAGACACACTCAGAGGCACTAAAATGAACATGTTTGAATGTGTCTTTCTTATTGTATTGTTTCCTTTAGCGATTTTGAATATAGAGAATCCTCTGCACTCAGCCGCCCATCTGCAAGTTTTGTGAAGCATTAGTGGGAGAGTAGGATCTTTGATAAGAGTCTTAAATCTAAATGCATGCTTTTCATTGTGGACATCAGTAGTTAGCAGTTTCTTTAGTCAAGCACACTTACAGTGAACAGACAGGCTCGTGAGCCATTTCCTACTAACACCAGTGCGCCTCTCCGCGTGCTCGGAAATCCCCGGTTATTTTTTCCAGGAGGCCAAACAGGAATAAACGCCGAGGGTCAGGCTTCTTGATGATGCAGATACAGTGATACATCTACATATGAGACAAATGTTTTCCCGAGTCAAGCTTATATCTGGAAAACCTCATATCTCGAGCACATTTTTCCTGATACTATATAACTGAAAACCAATTAATGTACATCCTTGACTACAGAGCACCTCTGAATAAAGGTTGCATGCTAAAATTTAGGAAACAAAACTCAATTTTGCCGTTGTACCAGCTGCACTGGATTTAAAGCCGCCGGCTTAAACAGCGAGAAAGATTAGCTAATTCCCGTCCATTTCTTACATTTTAAGACCAACACTTTTGGCTTCAAAATGATAACTTCACACCTGGCGATGTTTTTAGCTGCGCGGTTTTCAGTGATGTTCCGAATCGTTTACGTATTTTCTGATCATTTGACCATTCAAGATGGCGATTACAAGCACATATTTGATACTGCGCAGAAAGAATAAACGAATGAAGGCTGCGTCTTATAATACGTGAGTCTTATATTTCTAGATGACACTGCCAGGGTAACCATACTTTGGAGAATAGTGCCAGATAGTAACGCAGACCTGGAAATTGTCTTTGTGTTGTCATTGGTGGTTGCCCCAGTAGTGGACCAAAGTGCATTCGCTTGTTATTCTTCTTTGAGGATTAAAATGATGATACCAAAAAGGTGTAGCGTTTTTGACAAATAATTTCTACTGTTGTTCAATTCAGATGTAAGAAGTGACAACTTAATTTGTTGTTGATGAACTTGATATATCATCTGTACCTTTTACCGTATTTTCCGCACTATGAGGCGCACCATAAAGCCTTTATTTTTTTCAAAAGCTGACCATGCGCCTTATAATACAGTGCGCCTTATATATGGATCAATATTATGTCGCAAAGTCTTGCAACTAAGGGCCCGGTCACACAGCCGTTTGCGGCTGAATCACGGCCATACAGACGAGATACAGCAGTGCTTAACACGCAGTCGGAAATTCGCGCGCGGGTGGCAGCGCGAAAAAGATTTGCGCTGCTCAATTCTTTAGAGCGCGGGTACACAGCCTTTCACGGGCGTATCGAGGCTGAACCACGGCCAGAAATTACTGGCGTGAAGCAGACGCTGTTGGGCGCTGTTGGACGCTTCGAGACCGCCATATAGACGAGATACAGCAGTGCTTTACTCACGGTCAGAAATTCACACGCGGTCGGCCGCGCGAAAAGATTTTGAGCTTCTCAAAACTTTGAGCACGTGTTAACCGCGGGCGGCACACGAGGTAATGACGCGGAAATGACGCGGAACGACGTGCTCTGGCTGCGGCCAGGGCGTGGTTACACATGGGTAGGACGGAAAATTTCAGCGGGTCATCGTGGGTGGAGCATGGTAATAGCATGTTCTGCGCCTGTATCGCGGTGTTATGACGTGAAATTAGCGTGTTACGCGTGTGACAGTCAAACGCCTTTCTCCGCGTATATACAGCGCGATTTGCCGAGCACACGTCAGTTGTGCTCGAGACGTCAAGGGGGTGAACATGAATCCCCGTCAGCGTAGTGACCTCGTCTTAATCCATTTTTATTTCTTGCGTAGGAGTCGGATTTGGGCACAACACCGGCTCGGGAGCTTTTATACCCGTGGTCCACACGAGAAAATGACGCGGAAATGACGCGATGAGGAAGCGGAACAGTCGCCGGCGTCTGTTTTGCGGGCATACCACCGATGAACAGCGGGTTGGCCAATTTTGCGCATTTTCCATCGCGGGCAACCACGGGCAAAAAAAAAACGCAAAATTTTAGCCGTGATTCAGCCGCAAACGGCTGTGTGACCGGCCCCTAAGGCAAGCAGCCGCCGACTAGATTTTCCCCCGAAGGCGAAGTAGTCTGCGGTGTATGCATCCAGAAAGTAATCACAGCGCTTCACTTTTTCCACATTTTGTTATGTTACAGCCTCATTCCAAATTGTATGAATTTAATCTCTCATCTCAAAATTCTACACAAAATACTCCATTATGACAATGTGAAAGGTTTTTTTTTTTACTTTTTTTGAATTTATTAAAAATAGAAAACTAAGAAATCACATTTACATAAGAATTCACAGCCTTTGCCATGAAGCTCAAAATTGAGCTAAGGGGCCGGTCACACAGACATTTGCGGCTGAATCACGGCCAGAAATTTCTGCCTTTGAGGCGGACGCTGTTGGACGCATTGAGTTCGCCATTCAGACGAGATACAGCGGTGTTTGACACGAGTTCGGAGATTCGCGCGCGGATGGCAGCGCAAAAAAATGTTACCCTGCTCAATTCTTCAGGGCGCGGGTACGCAGCCTTTCACGAGCGTATTGAGGCTGATCCACGGCCAGAAGGTTCTGGCCGTGAAGCAGATGCCGTTGGGCGCTGTTAGACGTTTAGAGACCGCCATATAGACGAGATAGAGCTGTGCTTTACTCGCGGTCGCAAATTTTCACGTGGTTGGCCGCGTACAAAACTTTTGAGCAGCTCAAAAGTTTGAGCATGTGTTTAAACCGCGTGCCGCACACGTGGTCAACACGAGAAAATGACGCGGAACGACGTGCTCTGGTCGCGGCCAGGGCGTGGTTACACATGGGTAGGACGGGAAATTTCAGCGGGTAATCGTGGGTGGAGCATGGTAATAGCATGTTCTGCGCCTGTATCGCGGTGTTATTACGTGAAATTAGCGTGTTAAGCGTGTGACACTCAAACGCCTTTCTCCGCGTATATACAGCGCGATTTGCCGAGCACACGTCAGTTGTGCTCGTGACGTCAAAGGGGTGAACATGGATCCCCGTCAGCATAGTTTCTCTTCATTTCGAATAAATCTTTCGGTGCATTCGCAATGATCGCAGCAACGCTATATTGCTAGGACCTTAATTTGGCCTTTTGGCTGAGAGTAAGAATTTCGGCTCCTAAGCTTTGTAGCGTATTATGATCTGATCGATAATGAATAAAGAAGATAGACCAACAACCCTTAACCTCACCCCCGCCCCCCAGTCAGCGTAGTGACCTCGTCTCAATCCATTTTTATTTATTGACAGTCCTTATCAAGATAATAAAATAAAACTGATGCCATAGCTTGAAATCTTGATCTTCACGGGACTGTGTTTCTACAGTCCGTTTCCGAGATTAGCTTCCCCTCGCTATTACAACCACATTTACCTCGTTTAATCTCACTTTTAGGGAATGTGATGGCGAATATATAACCAAAACCACTTCGTCTTGCATTTGTTGGAAATGTAATACAACTTAAACCATTCCGTCTTTGTTTTTGTTGTGAACGTAATCGAACGGTAATGCACACCGTATATAAAATCCCCCCCCCCTCGCGTGAACGCGCATTCTGCTGCGCTTCCAACGAAAGCGATCGTATTCTATATAAAACGCTTATTAAAACTATAAATCGAGCTAATTATAACAATTGGGAGATCCTAGTCTAAATAACGCGTTTATTTAAACAATAAAGTGTGATCGTATTCTACAAAATGCGTTTGTTAAAACGTGGATGAAAAAGTCACGCGGGGGGGTGGGGAGGTTATGGGTGTTGCGTAGGACTCGGATTTGGGCACAACACCGGCTCGGCAGTTTTTATACACGTGGTCTAAACACAGAAATGATGCGCAAATGACGCGATGAGAGGAAGCGGAACAGTCGCCGGCGTCTTTTTTCCGGCCATACCACAGATCAACAGCGGGTTGGCCAATTTTGCGCATTTTCCATCCCGGGCAACCACGGGCAAAAAAAAAACGCAAAATTTTAGCCGTGATTCAGCCGCAAATGTCTGTGTGACCGGCCCCTAAGGTGCATCTTTTTTCCACTGATCATCCTTGAGATCTTTCTACAGCTTAATTGGAGTCCACCTGCAGTAAATTCAGTTGATTGGACATGATTTGGAAAGGCATACACCTGTCTATAAAAGGTCCCACATTTGAGTGTGCATGTCAGAGCACAAACACCAAGCATGAAGTCAAAAGAACTGTCTGTAGACCTGCAAGACAGGATTGTCTTGAGGCACAAATCTGGGGAAGGATACAGAAAAATTTCTGCTGCTTTGAAGGTCCCAATGAGCACAGTGGCCTCCATTATTCGTAAATGGAAGACATTTGGAACGACCAGGACTCTTCCTAGAGCTGGCCGGCTTCTAAATTGAGCGATCGGGGAAGAAGGGCCTTAGTCAGGGTGGTGACCAAGAACCCGATGGTCACTCTGTCAGAGCTCCAGCGTTCCTCTGTGGAGAGAGGAGAGCCTTCCAGAAGGACAACCATCTCTGCAGCAATCCACCAATCAGGCCTGAATGGTAGAGTGGCCAGACGAAAGCCACTCCTTTGTAAAAGGAACATGGAAGCCCGTCTGGAATTTGCCAAAAAGCACCTGAATGACTCTCAGACCATGAGAAAAAAAACTAAGAAATGTTTGGCGTTTCTTGAATCCCAAGACTTTAACCTTCCGAATTATATTTTGAACGATGCATTTGAGTGATTGGTGACATCGTACAGACACTTTCCGTACATGTCTGAGACACGTATTTGCTTCTTTGCAAGCTTTGGGAATGTTAAGGGGGTAATAAGTTGGACTGAACTATCTGACTGTTTTGTCGACGTTCCCATTGTAGCGCCCTATAACGGTAAATATTTGATAAAGTAGTGTTAAACGTCCCATTTTGATCCTGTAATGTATTATATGTACAATCTTGGCAAAAACATTGACTGAAGGGCATCATACCTGTTTCCAAACGTCACCGTTGTGTTTCTTATCTAGAGAACGTGCGTTGTAGAAAATGATGCTTGCTTTTTTCCTTGGCGCTACCACGAGAAAAAAAGCATACGCTACGCCGTATTGAAAGTTGCAGTGTTTAAAAAGTAGCGGCCTGTAGTTTGACATTCACAATTGTTTGTTCCAAGCCTCCAAGTGAACCCTAAATAGCTATATAACACATCTTCCTGATCACAAAAAAACACATTAAACAATACAACACTAATAAGACAAATAAGATCAAAATAAAATAAGATGAAAAGGTCTGCAAATTTCTTGCTCAGCTGGCCGAGGCATTTAGGTTCTGTGGTCGGCTAAGTGACTTTCGTCTTGGGGTAGTTTCGAGCGGTGACTAGAAGCCTAACCTCAAATGTCGGGCAAGAATTGTTAGTTTTGTTGACAAAAATGAATCATAAAAATCATGTTGACTGCGACCGACAGTCCAGTGTTCCTGTATAGGCCATGTCCCCTCCCCGTGTGCTGCCTACCATATTTTGTTTACTTACACGGTTGCCTAAATGGAAACTTTTATTTTAAAAATATGCGACCGATTTGGGCACGTGATGTGAATAACCGGCCCCAGTGAGCCACAATTTAAATGGACTCTAGCCTGGCGTGGTTTAGGCCACGGAAAAGAGAAAAGCAAAGACTGAATATTGAGCTCAACTCTCACTGCATGCAGTCAACAATGTTAAGCATTTGTTTATTCATTTGTTCGTTACTTCAGTTGCATGCTAGTTTTACGACTGACGACATTTTAACACTGTGTATTATTTGTATGTTTTTAGTTTTCAGGCGTTTTTCGCCGAAGATTAAACCTATTAAAGAAACCACTTGCGCTGTAGTGCTTTGTGAGGGAGTTACATACGCCGTGCTTCACATTTTGTCCTGGGTGGACCCATTGACTTGTGCGCCTGACCTGCTCTTTGACTGACAGCATACACCAGCCTATCACAGTCGTGTACACAGACTGTCACATCCACTCATCATACACACACAGACAGCCCCTGGCAATCTGCCCCTATGATAGCATTTCCTGTATACTGCAGAAAAGAACCCGCGATGAAAATCCCCAAATTTTTGAAAATGCGAAAAGCAAACCAGGCACATAGCGAGATATCACTAAATTGTGATATTTGCATCATGTTGTTCCAACTGTTGTCTTCGAGATATTAGACATGTTCTTATACCATCCATCCACTGTGACATGTCAAACTCATATTCAGAGAGAGACGGTGCAATGTGTTGCACGGCTTCAAAGATAGCGAGGATGGACTGGTGTGGGAGGATGGAAACGATGACGAATGCAGGCATAGAAAATGGAACAGCTGGACACCAATAGCGCCTCAACACCTGAACGAACAAACACTCTCACACGCAATACTGAACATTGCACTATACCTTATTGCTTTTTTATATCTCCTTTTTGAAAACAATCAAACACAATAATCAGAAAATAGACATCATCGTTCATGCTTAAGAGTTGCTGGAGACGATCCCAGCAGCCTTCCCATGAGAGTCGAGACATAACCTATAGCAGCTGTCTGTCAATTGCAACAAATCCGAATATAAATTAATGATGATTTAATTATCTCCAATTTGCACAAAAAAATAATAAAATATGTTTTATTTCTGCAAAACACTGCAAGAAGTCAGGTTAAAAAATTGAAGAAAACTATAGGAAAAAAAAGTATAATACTCACATTTTCAAATAAAAATATGCCGTTTTTTAGATTGTTAGAAAATTATTTTTTGTTATTTTACAATGGTCTGCCATCTGCTACTGTGCAACACGTACATTTGGTCATTCAAGTCAGGGGTCTCCAACTTAGTGCACCTGAGTAGCCCGCAGACTGGTTCCTAAAATAGCTCACGAGTGATGAGTCATTATGGTTCTCTATGAAATTTGATTTCTAATTGGCATATGCAGACGTCGGCAACCAAAAGTGTTAAAAGAGCTATATTGGACCAAAAATGTATGAGCCGCAAAACATTGAAATCACATACTGTACCTATCTATATTGATTGGAAAATGATCCGAGTGTTTGTGTCCTGTTTGTCCTCCAACAAAAAACATATAATTTTTCCATCTTCAAACATTCCTTTTTTTTGGGGGGGGTCACCACGCTGTATACCCAAACTTAATTGTTTAGCGCATTTCACTTTTATTTCACTTTGAGACTTTTGATGATTTGATAAAATCTATGAAATAATACTGATGCAAGAGCCTGTGTCCCATATAAATACACAAATTATTATACGTATACATCCCGCGGTTACTTGGGAGTGTTAAGCTTGTTTTGATCGTCTTTTTCACCATAAAAAATGGTTTCAAGGTGCAAGCAATGTTATTTGGTAAAAATGTCACAACATTTTGCAGACGAGGATCCTAACATATATACTTTTGGCACAGACGGCGCATGGCGAGATACAGGAGGTAGTGCTTGCTCCATGTGTATAGTTGTGCCCTATATATATATACTGGACAGTACCAAATGTGATTCCAGTGTTGATTCAGTTTCCCCATGCAGAACATTTTGCACGGTATTAATTTTGTCTCTGAGTCATACGTACTCATGAAAAGAGCCGTATTTGGCTTGCTATTCATAGGTTAATGACAGGTCTAATTTTGCTACCTGGTAATTATATAACCTTCTTTTTCAAGAAACAGTATTAGCAAAATTATTGTGAGTTTGTTATATGGGAAAAAAGATATACACCAGCATAGATATTTTTTCTGGGCTAAAACCGCAAGGTTTATTAAAAATGGAACTGCACCTGTGTCAAGCCGTCAGCATCAAGGCTCTCAACTTTCTTTGAACCTGATAGGCTACAGTATATGGGGCACGACTCGCTCTGTGAGTCTGTGGCAGTGATGCTCACACTTTTTTTAATCATACGAGGTACTTACGCATTGCTCAAGTGAAACTATCCTAAACCCAAAACATCTTTATTTTTAAATGTATAATAATCACAATGTTATGCTCAGGGTCTGTATTAATGCCTCACATCTTACATTTTTATGTTGTGTTTACAAGGATTGAAAGGAGCTTTAATTAGTGCTTGTAGATGCTTGAAATTGCTGCCATGTTTCGGAAGTTTGCTTAAAAATGATGCTGACTCTGCTCTGACTCTGTAAATGGTCTGCATTTCTCCCAAAGTGCTTTAAGATGTGCTTCTCACTTACCCGCTAACCTGCTGTTAGCATATACGTTGTGGTATTTTGAGCTGTTACTGTCTATGATCTATGAATCTTTTTGTATCATGGGGCTGCTATAAACAGAAAGGAGTTCTTCCTCAACAATGTTTGCGCAGCTTGGCTACCTCAGACTTGTTTACAAACATGGAAAGATCTCTATAGGTGTTGGGTAATAAAGTAGTTCAATACGGAAGACAAAAAAAAAAGAAATACTGTATGTATAAAAAAAAATCTGAACAATGAGCAACATTTGGACTCGTTTAAAAGACATTGACTAATCCGAAGCTGAGTGTATTCAATCTTTTGTTATCTTAGAGACTTTTGAGCTTTTCCTTTTTTTCTTTACTTTTTTTGGGAATGTTTTTAAGAGTTTGTGTCTAAATGATTTAAAATAGAATTTTAAATAGCCTTTTTTTTTAATAGCATTGGAGAGTCATTATTTATATTTTTTATTTTATCGTGTTGCATTTTCTGGGGGTTTGTGTTGTTGTTTAACTGTTAATCTGTTCATTGTGTAAAAAGCTCGAAATGTTTTTGATTTATCTTCCGTAGATCTGTGAATATTCCATTTATACTTTATGTGTTTTTACAGGGATCCTCTGCAAAACATACTAAATTACAAATGTTGAAAAATGAAATGGTGCATAATGTTCAGGTGTTTTTGATAAGTTTAAAAAAAAAATCAAAAAAAAAAAAAAAATCTGGTGACCCAAATGAAAAGAGACGGTAACATTTTACATGACACCATAATGATAAGCATTCAGAGCAAACGTGTCGGTGTCATTTTCAAGCATTTTTTTAAGCATTTGCTTCATCTACTGCGTGGTCTATAGAGTCAGACTGCCGAGAAACATGGCAATGGCAACGATTTAACTTTAAAGCACTTCACCCAAAATTCAAGCATCTTCCTGACCTTGAAAACACGCATTTTAAAGGATTCTAAACACACTTATGAACTCCGGTCATTAGTTTTATTCATGATTTCATTTTGTAACTTGATCTGAACTTTTCGGAAATGACCATTTGGCAGTCCAATCATAAACTGTGTTATTCCAAAGTGCTGCAAACAGCGTGCAAAAATAAAGCAAGAAGGCGCCCGAAGGAGAAGTGTGATTTTTTTTTTTCCGCACTAAGTTGCAGAATGAACATTCCTTTGCCAAATGTGCATGTTTACTCCCAGAAGCAAGACAGAGGGTTTCAACACAGCTGCTTAACAATACCATATGCCCATCTTTTGCATTAGATTTCCCTAGTGTACCAAATTTAGGGACTAATGAGCTTATGCATATTGTGTAGAACATGTTTTGATGCGCAAATTACATCCTCATTTTTGTGCTTGGAGCAATTTTCATCACTCTAAATCAGGGGTCCCGACCATGCGACCCGTGATATGATATTGTAAGTCCCCGCCTTAATATGCTTAATTTTACTGTTAAGTGAAGGTGGGCGATACTAGGAATTTTGGGATCAATCCCATCCTAATAAACATGGGGTAGTATTGATTTGATTGATATCGATCCGGTACGGATCCAGTTTGCCTGAAAATATGATGGTCATTGAATAATTGAAATATTCTCCCTTTAAGTTAGTTTATATTTTTGATAAACACAGCGCAAATTTGTAAATTATTAATCAAACATTTCATTGAGAAATTGGTTAATATCTGACTAAATTGTCAATGTTTTTTTCAACGTTTTATTCTTTTTTTTATCCTACTGAACACACTTTAGAGAAAAGGTGGCAAAAAAGTAGTCTTAAAAAATAAAACATGTAGTTTTGGCAGAAATAGGACAATGTTTTTTTTTTAATTGTGGTTTTGTTTGTTAAGAAATGCAAAAACTATGAAACAGGTCTTGAAATATACATATATTTAAATGTTTTTCACGTGTTTTTAAGTGTGGTCACAAATAACTTATGAACTTGTGAAGTCATTTAATACATCCATCCATTAATCCATTATCTGCAGCGCTTATCCTCAGTAGGGTCGCGGGAGTGCTGGAGCCCATCCCAGCCATCTTCGGCCAGTGAGCAGGGGACACCCTGAACTGGTTGCCAGCCAGTCGCAGGGCACACAGAGACTTGTTCATTCACACCAAGGGACAATTTGGACCGGCCAATTAGCCTGACATGCATGTTTTTGGAGTGTGGGAGGAAACCGGAGTGCCTGGAGGTAACCCACGCAAGCACAGGGAGAACATGCAAACCCCCCACAGCAAGGTTCGATCTCATAACCTCAGAACTGTGCCACACATGCGCTAAAAACTGCGCCGCTGTGCTGCCTCATCATCTAATACAATTTTATATCAATTTCCAGCTGTGTCTTACACCTTACTAGTAACCTTTTTGTTGTATTCTAATATTTTTAGATGGGATAGTTGCGTTTTTGCCACCATCTGCAATATTAAAGCAAACCTTTAAGTTGATGTGTAATGAATCCAGAATAACTGACACTTTTATTTCGTTATTTACATAACAGAAAACAAATCTATCCGTGTAAAACGTGCATTAATTTTTACCGGAAAAAATAACTCAAAGTTTGGGTGCGACCATTAAATGATATAGGTGACATGAGACAAGGCATAAGGTGCATGGTACCAGAGACAAATGAAATAAACAGAAAGTCACACTATAATCAACTCTTTGGAGTATCTGATGATGAATCGTGCTTTTAAGGACATTGAAAAAATACATAAAACACTATAATTTTTCAAATCAAATAAATACATTGCAAACGTAAAATGTATGAAGAAATCAATAAAAAATATTTATTTTCACAACAGAAGCCAAGAAAGTCAAACAAAAAAGGAGCAACGACTATGCAAATACTGTAGCCAACAAGACAAGAAAAGTACCTTTCATTGCACAATGTTTTGAAAATAAAGTCAGTAAAGCAAATACAGTATCATTTCGTCACTCAGTTGCCTAATGACACTATATGTACATGTTTTTGTTCAAAAACAGTTACATGTTTACATTTATGGTTGCTGCTTATTGCTTTCTTTTTTCATATGTTTGTGTCAATTTACGGTGTTGCCACAGGGGCAGACCACTTTTCCACACATATAACACCTGGCCATGCTCAGGGATGCTGCTGGAAATGTGAATTTCCCTTCGGGGATGAACAAAGTATCTATCTATCTATCTATCTATCTATCTATCTATCTATCTATCTATCTATCTATCTATCTATCTATCTATCTATTTTCTGTAGTTGAAAAAAAGTCCACACCATGCTGCGCTTTCTAGTTGCCTCTAAAATTTTGGGGCGCATAGATTTGGGCCTCTCTTCTGCCTTGCAGACATAATGCAGCAGAAGGCCAGGTAAGGAGTGATGCTATGAGTGTGCTTGTCACATTTAGGGCCTTCACTTAAAGAGTCTCTGAAAGCGCTGGACCAGAGATAGAGGTGTCGTGCTATATGTGTAGAATTTTGTTTTATTTTGAGAAAACTGGTTAAGGAGCACACTATCAATCCTAGGAGAATAGTATTGATCCAATCAAAATACTTCATTAGTATCGATACAATCTATATTTGAATCGTCCCGCCCACTCCTAATGTTCAAAGTTCCAAACAAATCCTCCCTCTGGGAAAGAGATGGTCACCACTTTTGAACTGAAGCTTAAATAATTTCAGATGCACTTGTAGAAAATAATTCACTCTTGAAAACAAATATTTGACTCTTGAAAGCTCCGCCCATATTCTTTCTGGATCTTTCATAAGAGCAAATGTGACTCTACCATGTATAATATAGTGGCTTTGAGTCATTTACGATTGTCAGAGTAATTACATTAATACAGTAGTGTTAAATATGATTTACGTGTGTGTTTCCTCTGGGCACTCCGGTTTCCTCCCACAGTCCAAAGCAATGCATGTCAGGTTAAATGGACGGTCCAACTTGTCCCTAGTTGTGAATGAGAGAGTGAGTTGTCTGTTTCTGTGTGTCCTGCGACTGGCTGGCAACCAGTTCAGGGTGTCCCCTGCCCACTGCCCGAAGACAGATAGGATGGGCTCCTGCAGCCCCGCGACCCTACTGAGGATAAGCGGCGTAGATAATGGATGGATGGTGGATGATTTACACTCCACAAGATTTTTTTTTTACTTTGAAATATTAGGGTTTAAATTCAACAATGACATGGGTGTGACTTTTCACCTAGTGTACAAATTGTCTAAAACACCTTTGTAAAATGTAATAAGTCTACAGTATATCAGAGTAAAATTAACCCTAACAATGTAACTTTATGTTCAGTGAGCATTTTACTGTCGGAAGGAATGTATATGCAATAGGGTAGTGTTAAAATGCACTATTTAGGTGTTGAATTAGCACTCATTTGCACCTGTTATGTTTCAACTCAAAACATTTTAATTTTTAACAACACCAAGCGTGTCACTTTTCACCTCGTATAAAACTCGACGAACAATCCTTAGTGCAGTGTATTGTAAAGTAATAAATCTTAGCAGAGTAAAATGTACTCTGAAAATGTAATGTAAGTTCAGGGTAATTTTTTTCTGTAGAAGGGAATATGGATTCACTAGGATAGTTTTAGAATTAACAATTTAGTTGTTAAATTAGCTCTGGTTATTTTACTCTGTTGCAATCACCCTTGCCAATATTGAAACAGAAGTAACTTATCAGTTGCCTTTGTCTCCCCTATGATTATTGCTGTCAAAGCATGCAGTTAGAAATGGGCATTTGCAACTACTGTGGGTGTGAACAATGTTTTAAGTACAACCTTGTCTTTTGCAGTAAAATTAGCACACAAGAGGAAAATAGTCATTGGCATTGCGGTAGAGGTGGGTGATATTGGCAATTATGGTATCGATCTGATCCAAGTAAATACAGTGTATTAAATGGTAACAAACGTATTAGATAGCAGTCCAATACTGACAGTTTTGCTTTAACATCATGGCTATTGAATAACTGAGCCCTTCCTGCCCTTAAACTAGTTTAAAAATACAATAAACACAGCACAACCATTTTAAGACCTTGTTTTTATTAAATAACTCAAATACTAGTTTACAAAAAATGAGAGTCACACAAAAAGGCAACAATGTAAGAAAAATACAAATACTATACAACAATATCAAAAAGACAACTAATATAGCTTCCATTGCGGAATATTTTGAAATCAGTAAGAAGCCCTTTTGATTATCCTGAAAAAGTGACAACGGATTCAAAGGTTTTGGTTCAGTGTCATGAATACAATTTTGGTTGCAGCTTGTTGTTTTCTGAAGAGTGAGCTTTTTACGTGTTTTTATGCAAACTAGTGGTATTGCCACAATGGCAGACCACTTTCCCACAAATATTACACTTGGCATTATCATTTTCTGTTGACGATGAGTCCACACCGCACTGCGCTTCCTGTTTGCCAGTGTCATTTTAACTTATGTTAAGGCCCGGTCACACAGCCTTTCACGGACGTATCGAGGCTGAATCACGGCCAGAAATTTCTGCGTGTTGGACGCTTTGATATCGCGATACAGACGAGATACAGCAGTGCTTTACACCCAGCAAGAAATTCCCCCGCGGTTGGCCGCGCGAAAAAGTTTTGCGTTGCTCAAAACTTTAGACCACGGGTAACCGCAGGCGGCACACGTGTTACACACAAGGTAAAGACACGGTACGAACGTGCTAGGACGTGCTACGGCTGCAGCCAAGACGTCTTTACACGCGGGTAGGACGCGAAATTTTAGCGGGTAATCGCGGGTGGAGCACGTTTGTTTTGCGCCTGTATCGCGGTGTTATCACGTGCATTAGCGTGTGTACCGCATGTAAGCACGGTCAAACGCGATGCAGCCGCGGTTACCCGCGATAAGGACGCGGAACAGTCGCCGGCGTCTGTTTCGCGGGCATACCATGGCTAAACAGCGGGTTTAGCCAATTTTGCACATTTTCCACCGCGTCTGCTTCACGGGCAGAAATTTCTGGCCGTGATTCAGCCTCGATACGCCCGTGAAAGGCTGTGTGACCAGGCCTTTAGGGTTGAGCAGATTGATCTTGTTATCTAAAAATCTCCATTTCCCTCTCTTTTGCCTGGCAGGCTGGGTGCAGCAGGCCAGCTAGTGGAGAGAAGTTAGTCAGGTACTGTAGTCACTTCAGTGAGCCTGTCAGTCACCAGGCATGGACTTAGAAAATTGCAGAGTGCACTGAGAAAGAGAGCACGGGTGAGAGAGCAAGAGAGAGAGAGAGAGAGAGAGAGAGAGAGGGAGAGAGAAATAGAGAAAGAAAGAGAGAGAGAGAGAGAGAGAGAGAGAGAGAGAGAGAGAGAGAATGATAGAGAAAGAGTAAGTAAGAGAAAAAAGAGAAATAGAGAAAAATATTTTTAATAAACAGTTTATTTTATAAACTACCATAATAAACTTTTATTCTGTTAAAATGGAAATCAATATTTCACTTCCTTCCGTAACATCTCACCTTGGCTTTATTTTAGCCCTGCTACAGCTGGTGTTTATGCTGCTTCCCACAGTGATGTCATTATTCTTTAGGTACAGTACATGTGATCCTCCAGCGGGCGCAAGGCTTCTTTGCAATTCGGTTTTATGGCCGCTCAATGTTGCAACATCGCAGTGGTGCACTATGATATGCTTTTCCTTGCTGAAAATCCATCACGTTTTTGCAACAGTGGATGTAAACGGGTTTTGCACACTTCAAGCTTTGTATGGGTTTTTGACATCCTTAAAAATGTTGTGTTTTCACGGTTGAAAATGGTTAGGGTTGGGATCTAGGGTTTTAAACGTATTGTATGGTCCCAAAATACGATTGGAGCTAGGGTACCAAACTAAGGTTCAGACTCCTTATTAGGGTCTCATCTCATCTCATTAGCTGCACCGCTTATCCTCAGTAGGGTCGCGGGGTGCTGGAGCCCATCCCAGCAATCATCGGGCAGTGGGCAGGGGACACCCTGAACTGGTTGCCAGCCAATCGCAGGGCAAACGGGGACAGACAACTCACTCGCTCACTCACACCTAGGAACAATTTGGACCGGCCAATTCACCTGAAATGCATGTCTTTGGAATGTGGGAGGAAACCGGAGTGCCCGGAGGAAACCCACGCAAGCACGGGGAGAACATACAAACTCCGCACAGTAAGGCCGGGAGCTGGATTTGAACCCACGCAGGAGGTTTCCACGACCTCAGAACTGTGCCGCACACACGCTAACCACTGCGCTGCTGTGCTGCCCCCCTTATTAGGGTATTAAAGTTAATTTAGGGTTCTGAAATAAGGTTGGAGCCTTTATTTACAGCTGGTGTTGGGTGTATGTTTAGTGTTGGGAAATAGGGTTTGAGCACGATGTTAGGGTTCTAAAACAAATGTTGGGTACTGAAAAACGGTTGGAGCTAGGGTTTACAGCTGGAGTAAGGTCTAGGTTTGGGGTTAGGACTAGGGTTTAAGCACCATCTTTGGGTTCTAAAATGTATGTAGGGTATCAGAATAGTTTAGGGTGGGAGCCCGGGTTACAGTTTGAAACAGGGTTGGGTTTCGGGTTACAGCTAGGGTTAGATGTAGAGCAACGGTTTGGGGTACAAGTCAGGGTTTTAAACCGATGTTAAGGTTCTAAAATAAGGTTGGGAATAGAGTTGGGGTTTGAAATTAAGGTTTAGCCTCTCATTATTTTGGTCTGCACTGGAATTTTTGCTTTTAATGGTACTGGAAAAACAACGTAATCTTAGCTTTGAAAATCCTTAAAAAGTGCTTAAATTTGGCCATGAAATAGATGTATGAACCCTGAAACTTGGAATTAGTATTAAAAGTATTAATTTCATTGTGAAAATCTGGGCTTACTTATTTGATACATTGCTTTTAATTATAACCCTAACAGAAATTGTTGGTTATCGAGAGCACTGTTAAATTGCCACGACAAGGAGAAAGGCCAGCTGCAATTCTCTCACATTTAGGAATGTTGCATCGCTTAGTAAGGGTTGGGAGATTGATCCAAATATAACATCGATTCATAAGAGGTACTTGGGTCAGATCAACACTTTTGACTTCCCATCTTAACTATTGATATTCTTGGCATTAATATACAGTATTTGTATTAGGCTGTGCTTTTTGGTTTGACTCTCTTGACTTTTGTTTTCAAGCAGTTTAAGACAACTTGAAAATTTAAATGTATTTCTTGTCACAAGCCAGAAACGGAGACAGGACCCAGTAGCGTTCGTTTACTCAGTTTTATTGATAAAGGGGGAGAGCAAGGCTTGCTTCCACGATCCGATGATCGACGGACACGGGTAGCAGATGGCTGCAACGCGGAAGTGGCACTTCCGTGTCGGGCGAGGATAATCGTAGAAAGCAGGGATACTGGTCACTAGCCGGGACAGGAGAGCAAGGGCGGTAATCGAGTTCAGAAATGAGGTCGGCAACAGGTATCACGCAGGAGACAGGGCAAAACAGGTTGGTGGTCGGGATGGCAGATCAGGACAGAAACGGGTCCAGAAACGGGTCGGCAACAGGTATCAGGCAGGAGAAAACAGGACATGAAAATGTCGAAAGGTATGAGCTTGCCCAGCTGGGCGTATAGGTTTGCAAAGGGTCTGACGGCTTCCTCATGAAAGCCGGGGGTTTAAAAGGAGTCTCTGAACCAATGAGCTCTCAGGGCTGTTGGCGCCAATTGGGCAGTCACAGGTGCCCTGAATCAGCAATCATGGCATTTCTTATATTGATAATCTTTGCATCACAGTTATTCAATAAAAAAACAAATGTGTTTGGTGTCTACGATTGTTGTTTTGTGTTTATTGTCATTATAAATGAACTCTAGTGAGGAGGTTCAAATATTCTATATTTATTAAATACAAGCAAAAGGTATAGGTATTGGATGGGTATTGATCAATACTAGTCTGTTTTTATTTGGATTGGATCAACACCAAAATTCCCTGTATCACTTACCACTGTCACTTAATAATTTACACAGGTTAGGTACCATAATTAAGGTGCAGTCCAGAATTCGAAACTTTGTTACTCTCTGGCGCTATCTCCCGGCTTAAACTCCTGATTTCAGCTCTTTTATCAAGTACGTGTGCATTTCTTAGATGCACTCGAATAAATTCTTCTTTTTTCTTCATTTTGGGGTTTGGGTTGAGATTTACACTTTATTTTAAACGGGCTTTTTTCTTACCTTTTACTATTTAAATGCTACACTAACAAAAACAAACTACAAAGTCACTCTCCAACGTCGCCCACTTTCTTTCCCCCTTTACTTCTGCCTAATGTATTGTGCATCCCGGAACAGTTTTGCCAATAAAAGCAGATAGGTGAGGTGGAACAAAATTTTAATGGGTCTTTGAACTTAGTTGAGCATTGTTAACACATAATTAATAGACAAAATATCATTTGATTCAAAGACACCTCAAACAAGTAAAACCAATTAAAACTAATGGAACATAATAACCAACCAGTTCAGCATGTCCCCTGCCCACTGTCCGAGGACAGCTGGGATGGGCTCCCGCACCCCCGCGACCCTAGTGAGGATAAGCGGTGCAGATAATGATTGGATCAAACATAACAACAATAGGGTCACTCTCGAATATTTTTTGGAAAGTACATGAATCCATAACGAACAAATCAAGAAAGAACAAATTTGTTTTCATAACAAAGTACAAAATGTGCTATTTACAAATAATGTACAACAGTGCTTTTCTATTTTTCTAGTTAGGCGTAAAATGAAAGAATCCACCCGAGGAGCAAGTAAATAATGGAATTGTGCTACTTAAATACGTGTACCTGTGCATGTTTTACACATTATGGTTTGCATCTTGTATCATAAATCAATGTAAATGACAACTTTATAATTGCTTTTCTCGGGGTCAATAACAGCACAAGAAAAAAGAGAATGAGCCGAGCGGAGAAGTAGATTTGACATTTCCTTGGTGACATTCTGTCATCTTGTTTTGAGGTGTTTGATGATCACAAATATAAATACGTAATTTGCAGGAGAAACAGTTTGTAGTGAATGTTAATTTGCCCTAAAGAAAAGTATAATTATCTTGTCAAAGCATCTGCTAAATGCTTTCAGTGAATGTCAAGCATCAATGGCAAGAAGAAATTTCAAATAGTGTTTATTTCTGCTTTATTTTTACACATTTCGAGCCCTGTTTTTACTTTGGTCAAATTGCCCGTTTCTTTAGTTCAGGTGGGTAGATCGATCCAAATATCAAAGTAATGGATACTAAGCAAGTACAGTACTTGGACTGGATCGATACTGTTGTCCTGGTAATGATACTTCATCCCTCCACCAATTTCCTCTAAGGCTCTCTTTTTGTGTGTAGATTTTTTATCAATCCTATCCAAGTAAATACAGAGTAACATCAATCGCTATCGATACATTTTGCTTAGAAGTCAGAGGTGGGTGGAGTTGCCCAAATGTTTACTCAAGTAAAAGTACAGTTACTTCAGAATCATGTTACTTCAATAGAAGTAAAAGTAGTCATTCAAATACTTACTAGAGTAAGTAAATAACAAAAGTACTTGGTGAAAAAGTACTGAGTATCTGTAGCAACGTCATATTTATTTATGTATTTATTTATTTTGAAACACCCGATTATATCATCAAAGGATCAAAGTTCATCCAATCGACAACAGCAAAATACATTTAATTTAAATGTAGATTAAAACAATCAACATAAATTCAAGTGTTTTAATGTACAATAAAATAGAAATAGTATAAATCAAATCAATAAATTAAGCACATGCAGCACCAAGTAGCACATTTAAAGCCCCAATACTCGAACAAAGGAGACATTGCGTATTGTAGCTGTTGTTTGGCATCCTTTCTTAGGGCCCGGTCACACAGCCGTTTGCGTCTGTATCGCGGGTAAAATTTTGCGTTTTTTTTTTTGCCCGTGGTTGCCCGCGATGGAAAATGCGCAAAATTGGCCAACCCGCTGTTCATCGGTGGTATGCCCGCACGGTTCCGCTTCCTCATCGCGTCATTTCCGCGTCATTTTCTCGTGTGGACCACGGGTATAAAAGCTGCCGAGCCGACGTTATGCCGAGAAATTCATCCTTGCCGAGATTTGCATCCCCTCTCTACTACAATCACTTTTACCTCGTTTTATCTAATTTTTATATCACTTTTAGGTAATTCAATGGCGAAGATATAACCAAAACCACTTTGTCTTGCATTTGTTGGGAATGTAATACAACGTAAACCATTCCGTCTTTGTATTTGTTGTGAACATAATCAAACGGTAATGCACGCCGTATACAAATCACTTTTGAGCAGGTTATATGTTTATTTTGCCTTTTTCTATTCAAATCGCTCGTATTGAAACTGTTATGCACTCTACCGTAAAGCTTATTTCTGCATAATAAGCTTTAGGGTAGAGTGCATAACAGTTCTCAAAAGTGATTTATATACGGTGTGCATTACCGTTCGATTACGTTCACAACAAAAACGGAATGGTTTATGTTGTATTACATTCCCAACAAATGCAAGACGAAGTGGATTTGGTTATATGTTCGCCATTACATTCCCTAAAAGTGAGATAAAACGAGGTAAAAGTGGTTGTAGTAGCGAGGGCATGCAAATCTCGGCAGGGATGCATTTCTCGGCATAACACCGGGCTGTAGAAATCATAACCGCTCAAGACACAGTCCCGTGAAGATCAAGATTTCAAGTTATGGCACCGAAGAAGCCAATATGTTATTATTGTAATCGTTTTTCATTTTTATTTTATTATCTTGTTATGAAATGAAAACAAATGTCAAGAAATAAAAATGGATTAAGACAAGGTCACTACGCTGACGGGGATCCATGTTCACCCCCTTGACGTCTCGAGCACAACTGACGTGTGCTCGGCAAATCGCGCTGTATATACGCGGAGAAAGGCGTTTGACCGTCACACGTGTAACACGCTAATTTCACGTAATAACACCGCGATACAGGCGCAGAACATGCTATGACCGTGCTCCACCCACGATTACCCGCTGAAATTTCCCGTCCTACCCATGTGTAACCACGCCCTGGTCGCGGCCAGAGCACGTCGTTCCGCGTCATTTCCGCGTCATTACCTCGTGTGTCGCGCGCGGTTAACACGTAGTCTAAAGTTTTGAGCAGCGCAAAACTTTTTCGCGCTGCCAACCGCGTGTGAATTTCCGACCGCGTGTAAAGCACTGCTGTATCTCGTCTGTATGGCGATTTTAAAGCGTCCAGCAGCGTCTGCTTCACAGGCAGAAATTTCTGGCCGTGATTCAGAGGCAAACGGCGGAGTGACCGGGCCCTTAAGGGGAACATGCTTTTGATGTGAGGCGAGGGTTTTTCCTCCTCTTCTGTGTTTTCATATTCGGGATTGTTAAGTGACATTTTCAAAACACTTAGTAAATAGTTTCCCCTAGCTGTAGTTAAATATGGTCACGTGATGAGGCTGCTACTATTGATTGGTTAAACATGGTAGAGCCCAGACATGGGGACTTGAGACTTAGTGACTTGGACTCGAGTCGACTCGAGTCGCTGTTTTTATGACTTGCGACTTGACTTGGACTTGGCAATCTAAGACTCGGGACTTGACTTGTGACTTGACTTGCCCAAGAAAAAAATACTTGGGACTTACTTGGGACTTGAAGGTGAAGACTTGAGACTTACTTGAGACTTGCACATGTGTGACTTGGTCCCATGTCTGGTAGAGCCTGCTGGAGGTTTTCGTCACATAATAAAGACAGACGCGTACTTACGTGGAGGGGATTTATTAAGTAACGAAGTAACAACTTTAATGTTGCCTAATGTAGCGGGGCAAAAGTACAGTTTTTTTGTTTTTGTTTTTTAACAAATGTACTTAAGTAAAAGTAAAAGTATTAGGGTTTAAAAATATTCCTAGAAGTACAACATTTTGTCACGGTTGCCATGTCGCCCAATTGGCCCCACCCGTGTGGCGCCAGCTGCGGCCTCTGACAGATTGGCTTTCCTGCTATTTAAACCCAGTCCTGTCACACTTCCTCTGTCAGCCCGTTAACGAACTTCGACTCGGCCCTGTTCCTGTTGGTATTTCCTGTCCGGTATTGTTCCCGTTTATTTTGTCCTTTTTAATTTCGGTTTCCAGTTTTGTTTCCGTTTACTTTTGTCCTGTTCATTATTTTCTCCAGTTTTCGCTCCCGCCTCTTTTCTCCTGTTCGATATCCTGATTCATTATCTATCCCGTCTGTCCCGCCATGCCGGTTTCCAGTTTTGTTCCTGTCTAGTTTGCCTTGTTAATTTTTTATATCCTGTTTTGATATCATTCCTGTCTGTCCTGTCCTGTCCGTTATCGACCCCATCTGTCCAATATCAACTCGGGCAATTCGAATCGATCTCATCGGTCTCTGTCTTTCTGTCTTTGCATGTTAGACCGCTACCTAACGTCCACGACTCCCCATTTTCCGTAAAATAAAAGGCTTATGTGAGAACATCACGCATTTGGGTCCTGATTCCGTTCTGGTTCTTGACACATTTCCCAAAATTTACTCAAGTACATGTAACGGAGTAAATTTACTACCCATCTCTGTCAGAAATGCCATGATCAGCGAAAAATTGTGAAAGGATAGTGGGATCTTTGGACATGTTGTAAGGAATGGGCAGGGCACTTGTATGATGCGGCAGGGGTAAACCAGTGAAAGCTGTGGGGCTCTGCTGTTGAACAGAAGAGTGTGTTGTGTCACCCTAACCCAAGTGACATGGCCGCTTTCTTGTGTCCCGTTTCATCTGGAGGGCCGAACGCATGACCAACTTGGGTGCCGATGTGCTTAACTTGTTTGGGTGTTTGGGCATTTGGGTTGGCCACGGTCAAACCTTTTTGTGTTCTTTGCTACTTTTCCTTTTTTTATTTTCTTTGTTTTTGTGTATGTGTTTGTCTTGCTGTCGGTCACCCCTCTCAAAGGATATGGCATGGGCAGATAGATCATCAAATAACTACAATGCACACTTTAACAGTAAACAGTAAATATGTAAATATTTCCACTAAAACCTCCAAAGTCAAGAGAGTCAAAATAAAAAAGTATCAACGTATCAAAAATAAATTAAACCAATGTCATCATGACAACAATAACTTCCATTGCCCAATATTTAGAAAATTAAGTCAGAAAGTGCAAATCGTGTCAACAGTACAAAACTCAGCAGAAAAGCGGTGATTTGAGAACAAGTGTCGATCCCAGGACAGTAGTATGTATATGATCCAAGTACTTGATTATTATCGATAACATTGATATTTGGACCGATTCACCCACCCTTATTGAATAGGTTAGTATATGAACTATTAATTACAATATATACCAGGGGTCGCAAACCTTTTCAGAGCTGAGCACTACTTCCTCTTGTTACTGATTAGCACAACCAGTTTGATATGCATTTCTGAAATAGCAAGTTGTTACTATTATGTTATTACCATGTCGCAAGTATTAAAAGTACGGTTAAAATCGGCTAAATGACCCATGAGCTATATTTAGAGCCGGTGCACTGGCCACTTAGGTAGATACCTGGTGCTCATAGGTATCACGTTGGGAAACCCTGATATATACTGTAGCAACCATCACCTGTTACTTGCTCTTCTGAAAACTGTTATTAACACCACATACAAAATGATTTACAAACCTGCGCCCGTCTCTTAGTAATGGGAATCTGTCTATTTTTAGAGAGTCGGCTGGCTCTCTCGGTCCCCAAATCGGTATTCGATTATTTTTGTTGTTTTAATTCAGTGGACAGCAACCACCCGGCCACAGGCCAATACTGAGCTGTGGGTCCTTGGGTATTGGGCCGCACAGAAAAAAAGACGGTTGGTCAGTCATAGGCGCAACCCCAATCGACCCTGTATCACGGCGGTGAAAGAACAGAATCCAACCATTACGCCACCAGGATTGTAGGGGTCAAAATAAAAGGTGTTTGACTTTATGTCATAACAACACGTTTTACTATATTTTTTACTCAAGGCAAGCATTATGGGAAAGAGTTCAAACCAAACAACCTTGTGCAACATGGAAGCATGATCAAAAATAGTGCTATGATGGCATACACTCAAATGCCTCTTTCTATTTCATCTGGTAAACTAATGTTTACACAATGGATTTGGGCTTATTATTATTATTTGTAATTAGTATTATTATCACTGTTATCATTACTTATGTTATAAATTGCCCGTCCATGAGAATATGTACAGACATTAAAAAGGTTGTGGTACAGAAAAGGTTGCGAACCACTGCGTTGATTGCTACATTACGAATTATAATGTAACATTACGCACCAATTGACTTTGTGCTAATTGAAAATTGTATTATACAACTAAATTAGAAAAGTAATTATCTGTTCACTCTACTTTAAACGTTTTAATAAACTTTTAACGTTTGAAATGATGAAATACGGAATCTCTGAAAAACACAAAACACAACAACATGTAAATTCAAACATTTACTTTTCAGTGCATTAACAAATTAACAACGAAATACAAGACTAAACTTTGAATATGTTACGTAAAAAAGCTAATTGTGAAACACAGAATGCCTAAAAATTGTAAACTACATTAATACAAATATTTACAGTGCTCCAAAAATATATAATGAAATCCAAAACAATTCTAACTTTTTACTTATGTATTGACCAATCACGTGGGCCTTCAAGAGAAAATACACATTCCTTGATTTGTTGGGAGCCGGCTCCCCGTCGTTCACTTCTAAAAGCCGGCTTATATTGTCATTTTGTTTGTGAATGACACATCACTACTTCCCACAGATCCGGGTTGAAACCCGCGGCTCAGGAGCCGTATGCGTCTCTTCAATGCAAGCAAGTAGCTCTGTAGCGCTTTTCCAAAAGTATTTACAAATTGAAAAAGATTGGGGAGGGAAATATATTTTTCGTGTAATATGGTTTCTGAAGGAGCACAAACATGACACAATCACTTGTAACGTTTTCCAAGGCTCTAAAAATACGTAGAAAAAAAAATCTCATCTCAACTTTGGTTGGAACTTTGAGTTCGTATCACCTTCGCTTGTTGTTGTCTCCCGTGTTCCCTGTGTGAGCTAAGCCCAGCCCCTTTTAAAGGGGCTTTGTCCTTTGTGTTTGATTCGTCCTGGACAGCAAATGTAAAAAGAGTAAACTACTTTCACAGATATCAAACTTCAACTGTATTCATGTGATTTTAATTACCTTACCTATTGACTACCATTGATATCACATCAACCCAGAAGAAGATTAAGCTCATCCATTCAGTTGAAAAAGCCTTGAAGGAACTTAATGAACAGAAAGAGTAGCGAGGCCCTTTTCAATGTGTCTGGCATTTTGGTTTCCATTGATTTGATTACATTATGGCTTTTGATGGCTCTTTTAAGGTTGCTATTTTATTTTTGTAAGTCCATCTTGTGTTTCATTGCATGTTTTTGTTGCCCAAAAAGGGGCACATTTTTTTAATCTTTAAACCAAAAATTGACCCTAAAAATTGGATTTCTAAATTGCATTTATTTGATTTTATCAAAAAATTAAACATACCGTAATTCATATATATGGTAACAAAGTTAAACATAAGGAGGTATCCTATAACAGAGTAGTCACTTGGTGCATTATTCTCCAAAGGTGTCATGATTATCGATGTGATTCACCTGTGCCCGCTCTTTTGGTGCTAACCACCGCTGGTTCTGATTGGCTCCCTGTCCCTACTTAAACCCAGTCCTGTCAATCACCTGTTGTCGGTCCATGTATACAAGGCAAGCCTTTTTCAACTCTGACTCCCACCTGTCCCGTTTTTGCTCCCGTTTGTCTCCGGCTACGACCTGTTTTGATCCCGACCACGTCTACTCTCCCGTCCTGGCTTACGACTCATTTTCGACCCCAACCATGCCTTGCTCTTCCAATCCCGGCTACCGACCAGTTTTTCCGTCCCTCACACCGCCATCGCTCGCTATCGAAGATCCACTTCCGCGTTCGGATCACAATCCGAGTACGAGAGCGACTTGACATCTTTCGTTCAATAAAACTTGTGGTAAATGTTACGCAATTGGGTCCTGTTTCCATTCTGGTCCTGACAAAAGGATGTGCGGTTCTTTTGTTATTTTGGTCCAATATGGCTCTTTCGACATTTCGGGTTGCTGACCTTTGCCATATACGGATAAGCTGCTGTACTTTGCACAATATTTTTAATGCTGATATCTGAGCAGTTTGTTCCCTCCCCAAAAATACTTTAAATGAAACAGTCGGATTGTTTCTGTCATTTTACTTCTTCCCAAAGTGAGTAAAACATTGTGAGAGCTGCAGCTTACCTACTAAGCTAAGCTTCTGAAAAAAAACAGCTCTGGTCTCATGCAGTATTTAGTATACTGACAAGCATAATGTTTGTTTGAGTTGTTTATTTCTTTAAGTTGGAGAGGAAGCCAACAAAGATATGTCTTGGGGAAAGAGGTGATCCTGAGGCTGTTTGACTGGCTGATCATAAAACAATGAACACATCATGACATATTCGCCCAAACAAAGATGAAGACTGCTTTTCAATCACCGAGTTAAACAATGGATGGATGTCTCTCGGTCCATAAAGTATTTAAAACACACATGCACACAGTAACACACATTCCCCTGGTTACTGACCTGTGTTAATAATTCAGAGGACTGACTCGCTGCCTGCTTGAGCCTTGCATGGATTCAATCTATGGATTCAACCGACCATCGGGCATGACAATGCATACAGAATACGGTACGTACACCGCTGTGTTTGCAGTTTGAAACTAGGAAAAGTAGCCGAGATGCAAAGAGAATTCAAATTTGAATAATGCGTGTATGACATAGCGTGGATACAGTATGGACTGAATGCGATATGATATGAAACATACCACACATCCAATTAGGTTTTTGTGAGTTTGCTTTTTGAGTTTTTTTACCTAGAAACCAATAAACCAGCATGATAACACATTTAATTGAATTGTACCCCTCAGGTGGGACATTGGAATGCAGACCTGGTTGTCCATCTGCTGCATCAGCAACTTCTGTGATATTGTATGTGCATACAAATTTGAGTGCCCTAAGGAGCGATACAAATATCAATCTTTATATTACTGAGCGTGTATTTGGTTCGGATCAACATTATTGGGATGCTGTCTTCACATTAATAGCACTATACCTATGTAGTTAGAGGATTGTAGGGTTATGGATACATTATACATTTCAAATTGGATGGGATTGTGCTTGTACTTTATTTGCAAAGCTGATTTTTATTTTAGTACACTTTTTTACATTGCTATACAGTATTTGTATTTTTGTTGCATTGTTCTTTTTTTAGTTGGACTCCTTTGACTTTTTTTCTCAATCCTTTGTTTTATAGAACTTTTTCTCTTATTCGTAGTGTTAATTGATGAGATTAGATGGGATTGTGTTTGCACTTAATTTGCACTGATGATTTTATTTTAAAGATAAGCTATTATAGTTTCTTGTTGACATTAATTGTTGACATTAATATTTTGTGGTTGGACTCACTTGACTTTTGTTCTGAATCGGTTGTTTTGTAGAAGTGTTATATATATTTATATATATATATACATATATCCATTTTTTTTCTAACTTAACATTAGGTAATTTGTTTTTGACCCCAAAATTGACGCATACTAGTTCCAAACCAAGTAATATTTTTTGGGAATCCAAATTTTGTCTTAAAGGACACATATTATATGTCCATTCCTGATTTCCCCGTTTGTCACTGGCTAATGACTCGTTAACCCTAACCCTAACTCTAACCCTGAAAAAAAAAAAAAAAATATATATATATATATATATATATATATATATATATATATATATATATATATATATATATATATGTATATATATATAAAAACAATGCTTTCTTAAGGCTATGTATAATTCAATTTTATCTTATTTTAATTTATTTTTTGTGTTTGTTTTTTGGGGGTCCAATAAGGCTCTTTCAACATTTCGGGTTTACGACCCCTGCTCGAGGGATACGCATAACACTGTTTGCAAACTACAGATTTGAAATATTAAATATATTTTAGTGGCACCACAATGCTAGGTTGTGTTTGTTTTTGTTTGGTGTCATCAAGACTCACAAACAAGCTCCAAGTGAAGGTGAATAATGCTTTCACACGTAGGGATGAGTTCAAACATTGACGGATGATATCAGAGGGACATTTGTTGACGGTACGTGGCCCCCTATGTGTGCAGAGACTGTGTACATTTACCATGCTGTGAGCACAATAAATAATAAACCAGTCTCTTATGAAGCATAATTCCTGTATCAAGTGCGCAGTGTGGTGTAAAATAAGATGCCTGATGTTATGTAACAGAAGTTTGTTTTGTCTTATTGCTTGAATGCTGTCTTATTTAATATGAGTTCTTCTCATATTTTGTTTTTCGAAAATATTGTAAACAGCTATACAACAACAAAATCAGCACAGAGCGCACCTTTTCAAAAGCAGCATGCTCAAATGAAGAACAAAACTCAAATTTGTCTTTGTCCAAGTCCCACTGATTTTAAGCCGTAGGATGAAACGGTGATAAAAAAATAGTAATTTACGTCCATTTCCTACATTTTGAGGCTGGCGCCCACCACGCCAGGTATTTGGTGTTTATGTCATTGGCTTTAGAACGCTAATGGCCCTGTATAACCCTCCGCCCCTCACACACCGGCTGCGTCATTGGCGATTAAAAATATGAGCGAGAATGTATTAATGTGCCGAAATAAAACACCAATGAGGGCTGTGTCATGTAAAATGTGAGCCCTACACTTCTCGACTACAGCGCAAGGGCAACCATACTGTGGAGAATAGTACCAGATTGCAACACAGAATGAACAGAAAGAGTAGCGAGGCCCTTTTCAATGTGTTATATTTGGTGTTGCTGTCGTTGATGGTTGCTGTTGTAATGGACCAAATTGCATTAGCTTGGTATCGTTTCTGGAGGATTAAAGCCAACTCCAGTGACCTGAGTACATTTCAAGTATTTAATAAGTTAATGCCAAACCTCCCATTTTGCTCCTGTCTATATTATATGAATAATGTTGGCAAAAACTTGAACTACTTTTTCTCGAACGGCATCATAAATGTTTCCAGATGTCCCCGTGGTGTTTTGTATTTATAGCACATGCATTGTGGAAAAGACCAGCTTGCCGTTTTCTTCGGTGCCGAACACATTTAATTCGTGACTGATTTACAATAACAGAACTGTCACGACCAGAACGGAAGTAGGACCCAGATGCGTAACGTTAATCACAAGTTTATTGAGATATAGAGGAAAGGCAGCATCCGCGATACGGTACTCGCTGGACGCGAGAAGCAAGCCACGCACAGAATCGTAACGTGTTCCGAATGCGGTAATGGATCTTCCGGAGCGGGATATTGTAGTGTAGTAGACGGAAAAACGGGTCGTTATCCGGGATGGGAGATCAGAACGTGGCCGGGGTCAAAAAACAAGTCATTAGCCGGAGACAAACAGGGAAATTGGTAATGGAAGGGTGGAAAATGGGTGAAAAACGGGCCCGACGGGAGTCAGAGTCAAAAATGCTTGCTTTGTGAAAACAGAAGTTCGCCGACAGACTGACACCAGGCAAGTGAAAGGACGGAGCTTAAGTAGGACGGGGAACCAATCAGGAAGCCAGCAGCGGCTGGTGCCAAACGAGCGGGCACAGGTGAATGTAATCAGTCATCATGACAAGAACACGGGACTAGTCATACAATTTATTTGCACATCGCATAACTACTCATTCATTGAATTGGTCTACTGTTGCTGGGCAAAACGTGTATCCTGCCACAAAAAAAAGAAAAAAAGAAAAAGCTGCATCATATTTAAAGCTGCAGCGTTTGACATGTATCAAACAAAGTAGCAGCTTGTAGTCCAGAATTTACGGTGTTTTAATTTAAGTTCTAAATACATTGATTGCACAACGTTTTTTTCCCCAATCAGTCTTTTCAGTCTACTGGCACTGCTAGGATACAAGTGTTCATTACTGTGAAGGAGCTCAGCTAAAATGCTAGGGGAGGTAGAAAGACTAAAAGAGGCATAAATAGGGCAGACAGGGGTGAGTACAATTGGGAAAAACAGGAGGAGAAGAGTCCGAGGACGAAGATGCGGAGAGAAGCAAGAGGTCAAATAATGGAGGGAGAGATTCAAGGTGGGATGTCTCCGGGATCAATGGCCAACCGTGTAGCAGTTATTGACATCCAGCCTCTCCTCTGTGTTTTGTGTGGGTGGGCCACGTTAAAGGCATTTGCTCTCAACTTCCTCTTGTTCTCTGGTGCACAGTAGCTGCTGTTTAGCTTTCAGTTCAAGGCCAACCAAGCAATTAAGCTGCTGACAACACTAGAAAACGTTTTGTAGTGCTGCAGACTGCTAAATTGTACCTTTCTCTCTACTTTCTAGCAAATAAACACAGACAGTGTATTCCACCAGTAGCGTCATCGGTGACAATCTACGTTAACATGTGAATTCTGCGGGCGGATTGTTAACGTTCAGAGCTGTCAAGGTAAGGTTGTTTTTCTTGATTTGTTTAAGAAACAAACATGAGCAATGTTTGCAAACCTTGCGTTGTTGCATGTACGAATTCAAGATGAGATAATGTGTTGGGTGTCTGTCTTCACTGATGTCCAGTGTTGGGTGCGTTACTGTAGAGTAATAATCAGTTACAGTCCCTTTTACAGTTACTGTCTTTCAAACATAATTCAGATATGCCCTTATTACTAACTACAACATGTAGTGCATTACGCAGGGAGTTACTATCTAGTTACATATTACTGTATATACTCACACATAAGCCTACATCTCATACAAGCTGAGCGCTTAAAACAGTTTTGAAATATCCGCATAGTAAAATAAATGGATGAAAACATGTTCACATACCTGTGGAAGCAGTAGAGCCTTTTAATATTAATTGGCTTGTTCAATCTTCAAATCTTGCAAAGGAACACTAAAACGGAGGCACCCCATATCTATTTTGTCTCTGTGCGTCAAACCCTTCAAATAACTCCTCCATTTCTGGGTACTGTCCATGTTGGGATCCCCTGTTCGCATGTTTGGCCTGAGGTACCGTATTTATTGATTAGAAATTAGGGCAAAAGTTTGCTCCACGTTTTCTTAACTCAAACTTTGCAGGACTCAAACCTGGATCACAGTGGGTGGAACACCGAATTCTTACCACGTAACCACCAGTGGTATAAATGACATACAAAAATGCAGTAGCTTTTATCTCATTATCACACTCCTAGTCATGTAAAAGGAGATAAATGTCAATTCCGTTGTGTGTTTCACGTTACAACAATAAAATAATATGATATTCTTCTAGTCCTGATGACACATCTATGGTTGTCCAGTGGTCACAGTTTGGCACTCTGACTGCTGTAAACCGGTTTTAATCCCGTTACAACGATAATTCAGATTATATGGTAAAACCTCTTATATAAAACGCAGTCAAACGTTGAGTTTTTTTTAAGTTAAAAAACAATTCGCATTATACACAAATACATAATTTTTCCTACATTTTTCAATCATCCAAACAAACCTTTGTTGTTTTTTTTCTTCAGCAGCCTTCCTCACATTTAGCTTAAAGTCAGAGGTACAAGTTTTTTTTCTCTTTTTGATGTTTGTATTTTATTTTATTTTCAGTCTTTTGGGTGTTTCTGTGGATTTTGCACTTTGAGTTGTAATTTGTCTGAAAAAGTGCTATAGAAATACAGTTTGATAAGTCACAGGGATGGGTGCTTGTTACCGTAGAATCTCAAGCACTGTACTGTACTATGCGCCAGAGGTTGTTGTTTTTCAGCTTCATAAGGAATATGTACTTTACCTTCTAAATAATTGAGTAATACTTTTTTTAAGGATCAGTTGGAAACCCTACATTTTTATGACACATGCACTTTTTACAGGTGGACATATGCACACATCAAGCAGCTGTACAATGAAAAGAGCTGTGTCATACCAATCTAAATGACGACATTATCTTCTATTTTCAAAATATAAAAAAAAACAATTTTCATGAAGGATGAAGGATGTTCTCTTTTACCATGGAGATGACCTAATTCGGTAGTTGTACCTCGTCTGGGATGTGCATAAGACAAAAGGGGGGCCAATTTGGATTCGTCAGTGAATCCTGCCTGAATCAGTCAAGGCTATGGAAATTAACATGTCCCACCCTTACAATTTCGGGAAAGAATTAATGGAATCTATGGTTAATTGGTGTTTGATTACATTTGACTTTAACTCTTGAACGTGAACCTCCTTAGAATGATCAAAACCCATAACATTTTAAACTATGCTCTATTCCAGAATGGAATAAATTATAATTGGATGCTGCTGATCTGCTCTCCCCTGTGGCTGCTTTCTCCTTTCTAAATTCAGCTTTTTTTTTAACCATCTCTTCAGCCGGTTGTTCGAGTGAATCTCAATGGGTCCCTCGGGGATATTGCTGACAACTGAACTCAGCTCGAAAGATAAAAAAAGACGATAAAATAGTCAGGAAGTGATAACGGAACTGGAAGATCTGTGTTTTGCGATATGCACTATATAAGACAAATGTTCAGTTCGTAACCTTTATAGCAGTTTAACCTAAAAACAATGGAGTAAGTAAAAGCGGAGAAAAATAACATACACTTTGTTTAGCTTAAATGTGGTGATTTATGCAATACTCAATGGGTTTGTGAACCAAATGTAAGAAAAATAATTTAAGTCTGGAGCAACTGTCATGCTCCCATTGGAAAATATTCTTATTGAACGTTTGCCAAGAGTAGATTTATAATGCACATGACGCCCATTTCATCATGAATAGCATAATATAATTTCAAAACGTCAGTCAGCAGCACACTGTTCGAAATAGACTCTCGCAGGTACCAGACAAAACAATATGCAAACACATTGTCCATTTCACATTTGAGCAGGATACAAAGTTCTGAGTACTGAACGTTTTTTTCCCCCAATGTTTTTTTTTTTTCTTTCATTGAAATTAAATCTGATTGCGGCACATGGCTGGGTGGTTAGCGAGGTCCGGGTTCGATTCCAGCTACCGCAGCTTTCTCGTGTGGAGTTTACATGTTCTTCCCATGCCTGCATGGGTTTCTTCAGGGCACTCCAGTTTCCTTCAGCATTCCAAAAACATGCATGTCCAGTTAATTGTCAGTGTGTGCCCTGCGACTGTCCGGCAACAAGTTCAGGGTGCCCCCCGACCCACTGCCCAAAGATGGCTAGGTGGGCTCAAGCACCCCTGTAACCCTAATGAAGATCAGAAAAGGACAGAAAATTGATCCATGGATAAAATTGAATCTCTTGTAGTGTTTATCAACTATGCATTTGTATTACAAAAAGCAAAAAAACAATTAGATCAATCAATTCCTACTACAGCTTATCTGAGGGAAATGTATCCATAGTGGAAAGTGATAGAAATAGTACGTAAACACTAAAAAAGTGAAAATGATTAAAATGATTGATGAAATGATTTTAAAGTTTTATCTGCTTTTCATTTGGGATTTTTGTAAATGTTCAGCTAAATGTGTTAGATTTCTTATCTGTGATCGAAAGGAGCTTAAGCTTCGGCAAAGACACCCGGGTGCGTTTTTTTATTTTTTTTATTTTTTTCAAACCTAACCGATAATTTACACTCACTGGGCAATAGAAGTTTAGTTTAGTAGCAAAATTGCGGTTAAGAGATACATCCACACACTACAAGTCAGGGTGTCTTTTTGTGTTTTTTTTTTTTTTCTTTACCTTCAATGTTACAAAAAACATAAACCTTGAAACATAATGTACCTACAGAGGTGGTTCTCAAATAGTTAGGCGGGCCGCCCTGGGGTGGTGCAATACTCCGTCAAGGGGGGCTCACGCTTGTTTGACTTCAGGCACTTTTTATTTTGTTAACTTTCCCAAAATAAAGTGAAATTGCATCTGCACTACAGTAGAAGGGAGTGTTGTTTTCTTTGGCAGGGTGTTTTGTTTACATTTAGCCTCTACACATTGCATTAGGCACATAAAGTGTATGAAGTGAAGACACGAACTGTAGCAAACCCTCACGTGGGGCAACCCATGAGCATCCTCATAAACCCTAAATGTTAACCCAGTTTTGAGGAGCAGCCAGTCCCTGGATTACTAGTGCTTTGAAACATTTTCAATTTAGGGATAGGAGTGAACAATATACTCTCTAGATTGTTGCAAGCAATGTCGATACATTTGCCCAGTTTAGGGCCATGAAGCAATTCTCAAGCCCACAAACAATCCCTTTGACTTAATGATTGGTTTTTGCTCTGGTTTGTCACTTATAGCACCCTCAGTTTGGCATGTTTGTGATTCTCAGAATAGAATACAATTGCCTTTATTGTCATTGATAGCAACACAAAGTTCATTAAATTACGAGATTAGATGTAGCACTCCTAAATAAAAATGTAATAAAAGATAGAGAAAACAAGATAAAAAAGGAAAAGATTGTTCAAGAAAAGTAAATATTGCCTGTAGTTACAAAGGCAAACATACATTAAAGTATGCGCTGCTATTAGCTGCTCCCAGAATTTCCTGAACGTAAACAAACTGGCTATCTCTTAAAATCTGCCTGGCAACCCAATGCCCATGCATGCTCCCAGCATGTTCTTCGTGTCAATGTAACAGTTCTGAGTTCAGAGAAGACGAGTAGGAAGGGTCCCGGCAAGATAGCGGGGAGAGGACGCAGCCTTCATCCAATCAGCCCAAATTCAAGACATTTCTGCGAAGTCTCAGAATTCCCGGAAAGGAATCACCCAAAAAAGTATTGACAATTCCTAGTATCGCTGTGTCTGCCTCGATGCTATTTCTGACGGCTTGCCAAATGCTGGCAAAAGCAGACAACATCATTTTTTTCAAGATACGCTAGGTCAAAAGGTATTTGAATCTTTGTTTGAGTCCCTTACTTCTTAGTTTTTTACATTATGTGCCTCTTTTTTATGTTATTTGTGCAGTAATCTCATTTTGACATGTATTTGTTTCATGTTCTAATGTTCTTTCATGATTTATTAAAACATATATATTTTCCTTTTGCAGGGCTCGGAACAGATTTGTGCATTTACTATCAAAATGTGTCTCTAATTACGAAGTTTTCAGGTTATGAAGCTTCTCCCAGAACTAATTAGATTTGTAAGTAGAGGTACCATTCTTTAGGCAATATTCACAAATTAGTGCTTGTTTAGGGCCTTAAGGTGTAATTGCGTTCAGAAAAATACTGCAATGAAAATAGGTCAATAACATTTTTTTTTCTTTTCAAGCTAACATCACATGAAAAAAATAACCAAAAAAAGGAATGACAGGTTGATGTTAAAGGCTAATAGGATACATGTCCCCTAAATGAGCTTGGACACTTCTTCAATTAATCTCTTCAATTGATTATCATGGCTCACATCACTTTTAGTCAATTTACAAATGATCTTATGGTTAAAACTATGGTATACATTTTACAGTTTTTTTGTTTAGTGACACTCCTTTCGCCCTGTCTCAAACGTTCAAAAAGGTGATTTCAATTTTCTTCACTTGCTACTTTTATCAGGTATGCGTTTTATCTATCAAGACACATATCAAATTTGACGAAAAACACAAACACGACAGAGCTAGCCATTTTGCATTTTGAGTTTTCAATACATATTATCAAAATTAAATTAAATAATGTATCACATTCCTTTAAATTGTCTCTTTATACATAAAACTCAAAATATAACATTTAAATGTCAGCATTTTTTCTCTTCATAAACGCATACCGTGGCTGTTATTCTCATTATTTTTGTCATTTTTTATAATTTGCATGAATGAAATAAGTTATAAAAGCTCAGAAAATAAGTGTTTTTGGAAGTTATAAGAAAAATTGGATATGCCTTACTTTTTTTTTTTTACTCATTTATTGCCAAGGTATTAGATTGCAGACTGTATTAGTAACAAAGAAAAAATTAAAAAATCCAATCAATTGTTTCCTTCTGGCCCGGTGTTGTGCCCAAATGTCCTCCCTTGCCGAGACGTCCTACCGTAGGCTAATCTGACAGCAAATGTAGTTTTCTTTCTTATCAAATAAAACTAGCAACATTTTACTTGTGACATTTAACAAGGGTTGGCAGGCATAGATACAGTGTGTGATTACTGTAGTCAATAAATGTAAATGTCAATGGTCTGCATTTATATAACACGTTTCAAGTCAATGAAGACCTCCCAAAGCGCTTTACAATGTTCTTCACACTTTTCCTGTTTAAACACTAACTAACCGATAGCAGGGTCAGCCGTGCAAGGATCCCAAGACGAACGCTCTACCTCCTGAGCTAATGCTGTCCCAAACAGCGTGGTACAAAGCTACCACAGAAACACACATCAGGCTTAAAAGCTATGCCATAAAAGAGTATTTTGAAGCAGTAAAATAATCAAATAAGACTAAATCAAAATTAAAATTGTAAGTATTCTCCTTAGGAAATTACAATCAGCCTTGTGTGCATGCACTCTAGGCATTGGTAGGACGTCTCCAAAAGTTAGAACGTTTCAACAAAGCATTGGTCCCTCCGGAGAATGTTTTAACCCAATGTGGCCCACGAATCAAACTGTTTGCCCACCCCTGCTTTAGTATGAAATGCCCCCTTTTTCACGAAACTCTGGATGTGTAACAACCGCTCTGCAAAATAATAATACCAAAATAAAAGGTGAATGTATTTTTTCTTATACATAGGCAAGATATTTTTACACAGTCGTGTTTGCTTGTTTAGGGTGGTGATGGCTCCGCAGAAGAAATTGTTTCTGAACCTTTTCCTTGTTTTAAGGGACCTCTAGCATAGGACCCTTAATAATGTTACTGCCTCTGCTCCAGTAGCGCAAGCCGGCAATGTTGTCCAAGCTGGGCAGATAGAAGCTGCTGCTTTTCTGGGCTGTGTCTATGGCGCTATGAAGGATCTCCTTTCTGGTGCTATGGTCCCAGCATACCACACCATGATGCCGTACGCCAATAATGATCAAAGGAAACTTGATTTAAATTTTGAGTGTGGAAAAAGCTGTGAAAACATATCTGGAGTGCTTTTGATATTCTTATGTATGCGGAAGTTGTGAATTACTGTGAATTCTTTGCCTGTATGTATTTTAGTTTTTCGGTTCACTTTGTGCAATGCTTCAGTGTCAGTTAAACTCTTTTGTGAACCAGTTGACGATGCCACTGGAATTGGCAGATGTTTCTTGTTTACTCTTTTAGCTTGTTTTTAGGTAATTGTCTTGCTTGTGGGGAACTGCAAGAAAGATTCTGACGAAAAAAAAAAACAAGAGATCAACCAAGTGACTGTGTTTTATCTTTTCAATGAAATAAAAAGTACCAGACATTGTCATGCCCCAATTTCACTTACAGGCAGACACAGTTGCTGAATGAACATAACTTGTTATCTTCAAATGTATGTTTTTAATTGCATTGTGGTTGTTCCTTTTACAAACTGCAGATGGAAGAGTAAAAAGACAGCAATAAACTGTGCACATAGCTGTGTGCTCTTTAAGGAGACCAGGTACCAGATTTAAGACAACCAATCAAAAGACTTGGAACATTTTTTGTTGTACTGTTTATGGGGTAGTTTTTTTTATGTTTTGCTTTTAACCAAAATGAGCACAGGCTGGCTTCTTTCGGCACAAAGGAACAAAGTAATAGAAAATCCAAAATAAAATAGAAATATCTATTTGCATATGGGTTGCAAAATATACCATAATTAACGGTGGCCCGTGCATAACAAATTTGCTTACAACATGCTGATAAATTTAACTTAGATGTTCTGACCATGCAGCATGGCAGCTGAGTGGTTAGCGCGGCAAAGGTCATGAGATCGAACTTTCATGTGTGGAGTTTGCATGTTCTCCCCGTGCTTGCGTGGGTTTACTCCGGGCACTCCGGTTTCCTCCCACATTCCAAAAACATGCATGTCACGTTACTTGGCCGGACCAAATTGTCACTAGGTGTGAATGAGTGAGTGAGATGTCTGTCTCTGTGTGCCCTGCGACTGGCTGGCAACCAGTTCAGGGTGTATCATGTCCACTGCCCGAGGATAGCTGAGATGGGCTCCAGCACCCCCGCGACCCTACTGAAGATAAACGGTGCAGATAATGGATGCATGTTCTGACCACAAAGTAGCCATGACTTTCTTCCCCCCCAGATGAAACAGGAAACAAGAAAGTGGCCATGTCACTCGGGTCAGAGTGACACAAAACACTCTTCTGTTAAACAACAGGGCTCGACAGCTTTCACTGGTTTACCCTTGCAGTATCATACAGGTGCCCTGCACATCACTTAGAATACGTCTAAACATCCCACTATCCTTTTACAACACCTCTCCACTCATTCCTATCACCAACAAGAGCTCTCGATTCCACTATATTTAGACCTCGTGAAAGACTAGGAAAAAAAATGAGAAGAAAAACGTTTTTGTCACTTTGAGTCTCTGTAGTTTGTATTTGTCCCTTTGTTTTGTAGCACTAATTTTAATTTGCTCTACACAATTCTGCAACATATACTGATCAAATATTACAGTGTCGCTTTAAGGTTTTATAAACATTTACATATTTTTTTTCCTCAACCTTTAAACTTGAGTTTTTACAATGCGATGCGATGTAAGGCAGTTCAATTGCCATGTGGATAATTGATGTTGTGTGTCTATTAATTACACTTATTCATGAAGATTTGAGGTAAGGAAATGTGAGAACAAATTACAAAGACAAATATATAAGCATGTCTAATTGTTTACTGTGTTGTGTTAAAACATCAAATGGATTCTACATGTGCAGCACAGGCACACTGGATATCAGTGGTGTCGCGAATATGGGTGGTAAATAAATTATTCTAACAAACAATTTATTGACCAATTGAATTAAAGAGCCGAGTTTATTCTTTTCAAAACTCGTCTTGCCTTTGTGGAGCACCACATACGTTTTTAGATCATTATGTCAGGAAAATGGATAAAAAACCTTGGTTTGTTATTCTGAAGGGTGACTACACACACTTTAGGTGAATTGTTTTGACTGTTTTGGTAGTTCAATATGCTTTAATCAAGACATACACACTCTTGGATTTATGGACTTTTATTTCTACTAGTCATCTACTGAAAAAGCTTGAATAGAACAAAAATCATAAGAAAATAAAACAAAGACGACTAGAAGTTAAGAACTTAAACTGGCACCATTTGGATGGACAACGTTGGCTTGATCATTACATTATTGTATTTAATAGAGTTCCCCCTTTTACGTCCTACCAATACCAAGACCTAGAAACAATGAGATCTTCTGTGAAGTTCTGCTTCAATGAAGATGACAGCCAAGTCTTTATCTCCTTTGCTGTGGAGCGATGAGGAATCCTGGTAGGCTTGAGACTCAGTTGAGACGAGTACCACAGGATGCAGGGTGTTGAAGCAGAGATTGGCTGCTGGAGGATTGAGCTTCTCTGAGGTCGCTGGCTTTGTCCCACCGGTCTGGCTGCTAGCTTGATCAACTTTGGCTGCTGACTTAGCAAGGTTCTCTGGCCACCTGTGGAGCTGAGATTTGGTCAGGACCGGCCAGGGATTTTAGTCCTGTTCTTCTTGTTAGGATATGCCCTCTAGCCTTCTGGCTGGACAAATTCAGACTGCCCTTGCAAGGTGAGACGTATACCAGCTCTCCGACGGTCTCCTGGGAGGGCCCGACCCCCTGGTGGATTGTCATGGCAACCTTTGATGCGCAACCTAACGGCCCCCTCCCAAACCTCCCATTTCACCAGTATCGATTGACTTAAAACACAGTATTCACCTCACCTATTTTTAAATTGTTTGATCATTTTCTAAAATTGCAAAACAAGATTCTGACCAAACGTTAAATACTCTACATTGGTGAGCTTTCAGGGCCTGCAAGAACTTCTCTGCTAGCCTAAAAAATAACTTAATCATGCGATGTCAACTTTATTTTGTCCATGAATACTTGTTAAATAACTCCAAATCAGCTTCCTTTCACTGCTTTTCCACGTATTGTGCTGCTTCCAGATATGTGTTTCAATATTTTAAAATTTAACCAATCACATTCCAGCCATCACCTGTTGCCAGAATAAAAAACAACCAGTTCTGCAGGACCGGAGGCATGATATCCCTTGCGGTCCTGTTGTTGGTTTCACCAATCAGATTTTGAGTTGGTGGAGCTGGGCCTTCTGAAAAGCAAAAGAAAATAATCAGTGATTTCACAATAAAAGGGTAAAAAAATAAATCCCTGTGTTCACTGTTTCAGCCGAACTGACATGTTCAGCCCTAATTTGCATAAAACCTTTAACCAGAAATATCACAGGAGAGGACAGGCTCGATTTTCAGCATTAGCTTCGATGGCGATACAGAAGTTCTTGGTGGAACTGTAACACATGGAAAAACTGTACAACAGAGTAATTTAAGTCTTCATGAGGAAAGTAAGGAGGTTTGATTCATGTGCAAATACATTTCTGAAATAATTGTATATTTTATGCTGTTATTATTGATGCTTGTTATGTGTGCCACAGCTGTAGCAGCAGTAAATGTTTTATAGCCATAACATTGTTATTCAGGGTTGGCTTGATTTAACCTACTGAAGGCCTTGGTGTGAAATGCACAGCCTGCCACTGCCAAAACATCTAGTCGTAAAATATTATACCCTGCCGCTTTACTTTTTTTATTAAGCTAGATCGTGAACCGTCCACGGGCTGTATGTTCGAAACACTTGGTTTATAGGATTGCTTTTTTTATGTTTAGGGTTTAGCCAAAATAAGCAATGGTAATGCTTCGTTTGGCACAAAAAGTGATATAACTTGCATAAAAAAATGAAAGAATAATGTTAGTTAAGTGCATTTTCAAATTGGCAGCCAAAAGTAGGTAAATATCCAGAAAAAATAAATGACTACACCATCATGTATAACTAGCGTTAGAAATAATGTAACAGTGTCCATGAAGTTAATAAGGATCATTAGGGGAAATAAACTCCAGTTATGTCTACCACCAGCATCATCATAATTAGGCAATGTGTTGTGGTTTTGAGTTAAGAAAATCCCACCCCCACCTACTGGGATAGCAGATATATGTGGGAAAATTGGATGAAAGTAAGACATCCCTTTTGTAGCCTGCTTACTTTGATGAATGTTGGGCCGGATAGATGGGAGAAAAACCCAAGATGAATACATGGCGGTAGTCTTGTGATGTTGCAAATAGATTGGCTTGTGGGTCGGCTTTAGGATGTGATGTGTAAGAAATGGTTTATCTGACCTTTCCTTCACCTGCTTGGATTAAAAATGAGAATACATGTGCTATATTGTCAAATGTAAGTTTTCTTTATGATATACATTCTAGTTACCTATTTGTGTATTGTGCGTGTGACCAATTTTGTCATCTACACTCAAGCCACATCTTTTCTCCTCTGACCTCGCCTTTACCTCTCACTCGCTTCAGTTAACGTGTGAATGGTTTATTTTTTCCATGTGCACACAGTTAGCATGCTGTCTGAATCTCTCGGGGCAGTTTAGATGGGGAGACCAGCAGAAGGCCAGGCAGGTTTGGGTCACTAAGCTAACGTTTTCCCAATCCTTTGCTTATGGTGCAGTGGGAACAAAGGTGAGATGAAGGATAAGGCAAAGACGAGCGGTAAAGGTTATGTATACACTTACAAAATACTTCCATTAACTCAATGCCATATCATTTAAACATGTTTTTGAAGCTTTGTCCCTGAATGTAAAAATATATATTTTTTTTTTATTTAGAAAAAATAAAATAGAAATTACAAAGTGTTTTGCGCTGCGCATCAGTATCAAGCCTCTTGAAATTATCTTAATTCGATAAATCATCATTAGATGGCGGGAGTGTCTTTGATCTGATGTTTGTCCACACATCAAGGAAGCCCAACTTCCTAGTCTTGCTTTCTCTTCCCAGCGAATGAGTGTGTGTAGGCGGCCCCATATGGCGAATAAGCATAGTAAACTAGTGTGTTGAGAGTTGCAAGATAAGGACAAATAGTAAGAGGTACCTAAATATCCAATAGAGCGTATTTCTTTCAAAAACATTACCAAGTTCCATTGTCATCAACTGGTCAGAGAGGGATGATGTTTCATGCACATCTGCAGAAATGTGATCGCCATGGTGACCAAAATTGTGTCACCTACCAGACATATCTGGAAGTAAAAGGTTCTTGCAAGGTTCATGGTTCATGCATAGTTTATGCATCAGTTCTTGCAGTAAAATGCTCTTGTGTTTATAGAAAGCACATTTGGAGGCACCACAGATACAAAAAAAAAGGGACCAAAGTGAAAGTTATGCTTGAAATGTTAAACCATGCATTTCAAAGCTGTTTTTCTCAGAAGTTATCTTGGAAACAAGTATTTTCAAGAAACTTGGCAATGTTGTATGCACTAAACAATGGTAACAGTTAGTAACATACTTTTCTTCTAATGAAAAATGATGGTTTAATCTTGTATTTGATATGTCCTATGCCTATATAGCTACAAAATCACATTTATGTAGGTCTTTAAAAGTAAGTTTAATTGGCAAAAATTGGCTAGAGTGGGGTCTTTCAATTTGAGAAAAATGTCTGGCATTGAATGAGTTAATCCAATCCTAACATAGTCTAGGTAGTGCACATCTCAAATGTGAACAGAATTGTTCAACAAATATTATCCAATGGTACCTCTTCATAGGAAATGTATTTGTTCCCAGATCGGGCTCATTTCTAGGATTTCGTGTATCTCAAGCGAATTTTCCTGATATGATATAACTGAAATCAAAGTATCCGTTCCCAGCCTATCAAATCCATCATAGGGTCGCCTCAATGTATTTCGCCCGTAGCTCGCACCACCATGCTAAATGGTTTAGGCAGTCATCCTTCGTTTTTCGCGGGGGTTACTTATCAAAAACGTACTGCGATAGTAGAAACCTTTAAAATCTATCTATGTATTTCTTACTCAAGAACAAACCCAATTATTTCAAGTATTATTTTAACAAATAAAAGTGATGTACTTTTTTCTTCATCCCTTTTTTTATTTGTTTTTTACAAATAGTGTCCGGACTGTCTAATTAGAATATTAAAAAAAATATTGCCATTTGTGTGCACAACTACAGTATATGGATTAAAGACACAATCCACTTTACTCCACATGATACAATGCCGTCATTATGTGGCCTTTATGGAAAACTATGTTTACCTTATGGTCCTGTCCCACAGACAGCAGATATTTTTACACTATCACACATGTTTAAAAAAGCACCAGGTAGCTACTAGTGAGCGCGAGAGACCCACAGGTTGCTTGAGACCAAGTTTAGGAGGTCGAGAAGTTCAATTTTGTTAGCGTTAAAAAGCATATTCCTCTGCCTTTTGCTGCTTTTGTGGGTCCAGAGTGTTTTGTTGATATGATGGCTTTTGAAGGAACGTATACAGACTCTGTCCTACTTACAAACAAGATTCTGGACGATCGTTCGTAAGTTTAATTTGTCCGTAAGTTGCTTCAGTATGTATAAAGTTTATATAAGTATGTCTAAGGCTTGTATAACTAACCTGTTTTGTGCTAAAAATTGAACATTCAATAAAATATGCTCGAAATAAATTAAATTAAGTTTAGTTTAACTTACTTTTGGAAGATGGGCTTCAAGAGGTCCTCCGAGGTAGAGATTGGATGAAAAAAAAAGTGATCCAACCATTTCTCAACCGCATCAAGTCCTCTTATTCCACTTTCATTTCAAATTAAATGTCTCTCCTCTTCTTTTCACCTTAAACCAACCATATTGAATGCATGCACGAGATATTAAACAATAGGAATTTAAAAAATCATGCACATGGAATACAGTATGGAATGTTTACACACGAACTAGAAAGAGGAAACGGATTCACTCTTCTACGTGGATGCTGGGTGACCTCTCACAGTGCCACGCGCCAGTAGCGGCGGAATGAAGCACTACAGTACTGTCCTGTTCTCGAAAAAAGATGCACACAATACAAAATATAACTTACAGCAATAATCGATACCGAAAAAAAATGTTCGTGTCTCCTGTTTTTTGTAAGACGAATGGTCGTAAGTATGTCAGCATATGTAAATGAAAAACATTTACGTATACATAATGACAAAAGAAAAGCAGTCTCTTAAATTGAAAGATTGTACGCACTCCGCTTCAGAGCAATCAAAACCATTAAAGTGAGTCCAAACTTGACTCATTATTCTGCTTTTTATGCATACAGCACTTTCTTTCTTGTTTTGGTTTTCTGTATCGAACTCAAATATTACCCAACACCTATTTTAGTTTTCATGTCAGTTTATAGCAGCGAATAACACAAAAAGATCATACATTATAGATAAGCACAGCTCATAACATCCCAAAGAATGTGCTATCAGCAAGATAGCCATTTTATTTTAGTCAGTAAGTTATAATATTTTTTTTGATCGTCGCTGAAGGTCCAGGAACAGTTGAAAACTTGGCCTTGAAAGAGCTTGAAACGTGCTTGAATTCAGCCATGTGTATTGAGTTTTTGTTTGTATCTTTGCTATCTCCCAGATTTGCTTTTCACACCCGAGGTATCAGGAGCAAATTAAGTGTGTGAGACAGGATGTGTGTTTAGGCATACTTATTTGCTTGACACTAAAAGCCCCTTACCTTGGACTCAAATTTTAAATATTGAATGTTTCTGCCACAACAATTCAAGTTGTGTGTCTTGGACAAGTACAGCCTGGTTGCTCCCAAGTTATAAGTTATCTGTCATGATTTGACAATTGCCTCATCTGCGCTCACTCGTTCAGCCCCAGCTGCCACTCATTCCCTAATAAATCCTCCTTCTATTTAAACACGTTATTCTCGTTCACTCCTGGTCAGTTCGTCTGCGAATCTCAGCCCATGCAAGGCAAGTGTTTTTGACTTTGGCTCCCATATTGATCCCGACCTGTTTCCGCCCCGATCCAAGCTCCGTTATCCTGTCCCGGCTACCCGTATCCTGATTAGTTTCCTGTATCGATCCACGGTCCAAGCTCCATTCTCCTGTCCCGGCTACCTGTATGCTGATTCTGTTTCCTGTATCGATCGCCGATTAAAGCTCCGTTCTCTTGTCCTGGCTACCGGTATCCTGGTTCTGTTTCCTGTATCGATCCCCAATCCAAGCTCCGTTCCCCTGTCCCGGCTACCTGAATCCTGATTCTGTTTCCTGTATCAATCCTCGGTCCAATTTCCGTTCACCTATCCCAGCTACCCGTATCCTGATTCTGTTTCCTGCATTGATATCCGATCACTGGCTTCCTGCTCGTCCCGGCTACCCGACTTGTTTCATATCTCCGACCACGCTCCGTCTCCCAGCCCAGCTTCCCGACTTTTTCAGATCTCCGACTACGCTCCGTCTCCTGTCCCTGTTGCCCAACTTGTTCCGGTCTCTGACCACGCTTCTTTCGCGAGGGCTTCCCGCTCCTCCTGCCCAGCGAGCATCAGATTGCTGTCTTTTTCCTCTCGCCCTGACTTCCCCGATCCCTTAGTAAAGCATTGTGTGAAACATTACGCATTTGGGTCCCCTGCTGGTACCGGTCGTGACATTATCCATGTGTGTCTTCTCTTCTTATTTTGACTGCTTTCTAAACAATACGCTTATCAGACAAACCCTAGCATCCCTGTATGTCATATAATTTTGACATTTAACAAATGCATTCATAATCAATATAAATAAATAGAAAAAAAACACTGATTCCTAGAAATCAAAGACTTATACAGACTTTGACATATTTCTGCACCTGATAATTCTGAACTATTTCCAAAGTAAAGGCAAATGTGCACATGTCAAATATTTGAAGAGGCTGGAAATAAATTAACCAGTAAGCTCAGTATGGATTTACAGGGAATCCTTCCAGTTATGCACATTACATTTATGGACATTAGCTGTGTACTTTTTCACTTGGAGCTCGTTTTTGTTCTTTCCCTCCTTCATCCCTTGCTTTACTTTTATTTGCACATTTACATCAAAGTAAACTTAATACTACGTGGCATGTTTCCCACATGGGTTTGATTCCTGGGGTGACTAAGTGACGAAGTGAGGGCGCATCGATCCAAGTATTAATAGTATCGATGCGGAGCAAATACTTAGATTGGATCAATTCTATTTAATTGGAATCAATACTGTCTTACCAATATATATGTATATATGCATTATAACTTTTAAATATGATCCAATTGTGTTGTCATCTTATTTGCACTGCTGACTTTATTTTGAAAAATAAGGAATTTTAGTTGAATTTTTGCCATTGTTATGTACTATTTGTATTTTTGTTACGTTTCTGTTTCACTTTGACTCGTTTGACTTTTGTTCTGAAATTTTGAGCAATAGAAAGTATTTTAGTTATTGAGAAACATTTGATGTCAAAATTTGGTCAAGTTTTGTGTGTGTTTTTGGGGGTATTTTGTTTTCCTTTTTTTTCTGTTTTTTTTTTTTGGGTGGGGGTTATTATGTTTCTTGCTGTCGGTCACCCCTCTTGAGGGATATGACCAGGGTAGATAGATAGATAGATAGATAGATAGATAAAAAGATAGACAAAAGTTTGTATTTTTGTTAGTTTTTTTTTTTATTTGAGGGATATGACCAGCACATAGGGTAGACCCAATCGCGTAACGTTTCTCACAAATTTATTGAGATATAGACGAAAGGCAGCGGCAGTGATCCGGTGCTCGCTGGACGCGGGAAGCGAGTCGCTCTCGCAATCTGATTGTGATCTGAATACGGAAGTGGATGTTCCGTAGCGGGCGATGGCGGTGTCAGGGACGGAAAAACAGGTCGGTAGCCGAGACCATGAAAACATGGTCGGGAACAAAAACGGGAGAGCAGACGTTGTCTGGATCAAAAAACAGAGACAGATGGGGAGATCAGGAACGGACAGGTGGAAAAACGGGAGCAAAAACAGGACAGGCAGGAGTCAGTGTCGAAAAGGCTTGCCTTGTATCAACAGGGGATCGCAGACGGACTGACAACCGGAGAGTGACAGGACTGGGCTTAAAAAGGGACAGGGAACCAATCAGGTAGCCAGCAGCAGCTTGCGCCAAATGAGCAGGGACAGGTGATCCAAATCAGTAATCATGACAACTACATTGTATTTACTTGGTTTGGATCGATACCAAAATCCCCACTATTACCCTGCCCTATTTTGGACTAGCGTAGTTTCAAAGTGAAAGAGGTAGGGGCTCCTCCACTGACCAGAAAAATCGATGTTTTGAGGTTTCTCGTCAAACTGGTGACCTGTTGCCGTGTTTGCTGTTAAATGCTATGGCGTTTGACAGTTTCCCTGTTTTAAACAAAGCTTAATATGAGCCAGTGTACCTCTTCAAAGGGCAAGAGGGAATTTTGACCCTTATGTTTACAGAATGTTTCAGAATCACATACTTTCTAGCATGCTCCCTGGATAGGCAATAAAAAAAAACTTCCTGGATCAAAATGTCACAAAGTTGTGGGCGTGAAATGGGAAAAGGTCAACTTTTTAGCTTAAGGCTTATGTAGCCGTTTATTCCACTCTCTAAAAACGTATGCCAACCGACTTATATTCCATTATTATCAGTCGTTTTTTTCCATTCAGTAGAGTTGAATTTGGGTCTGTTGACATGCAGGCCATTGTCCAGTTGCAATTGGTTATCTAAAAATGTGGATGGTAATCCCTCGTTTTCCACGGGGTTTGCGTTCCAAAAACAACATGCGATAGTCAAAACACTCGAAGTAGAAACTTGTTTCAACTTAATTATTGATTGATTGATTAATTTTATGGATTGATTGATTGATTGATTGATTGATTGATTGATTGATTGATTGATTGATTGATTGATTGATTTATCGGATCAAGTATTTGGTTAGCAACTTTATAAATGCTCCTTTTTTAAAAAAAACTTCTGTACTAAATATATTAATTGTATTAAATATAATCTTGCTGTTTTATTGCACAACTGTATGGATTAAGCACATTGTCCACTTGACTATACGTGATACTTTGTCGTCATCATGTGGACAGTATAGAAAACTGTATTTTCCTTTCAGTTCTGTCCTACAGAAACCCTATATTTTTCCATTATCAAATGTTTTGAAAAAGCTGCAGGGAGCCAAAACGGAGCACCAAAGACACAAATATAGCGCTGGAAAAAGTTAAGCTCGTTGAGGAGTCCAACTTTGTTGGCGATAAAATATAGCATTCTCTGTTTAGCCAATCAGAATGCAGAACACAATGCATGATGAAAATCTGCAAAGTAGCAAGATCGCGATATAAGTAAAACGCGATATAGCCAGGGTTGGGTCGGGTTATTTTAACTGGATTACTTTTAACTACTTTTGGATTACTCCAATACCAAATATGCTAATAAAAGACAAAAGAAACTAAATATGAAATAAATTACTAAATTTTGTGCAGGCTTGGGGAGTAACAGAATACATGGAACGGCAAAAATGATGTTGGCAAGCTGTTTGGATTTATTTTCATTTATTTTCCGTCGCATTTTATGTTAGTTTTGCTGGAGATCAAAGAGATCAAAGCCAGGAGAGAAAGCTTACCACGTGTTGTGAGTCATAATTTTATTCATATTTAGTTTATTTTGTCTTTTATTAGCATATCTGGTATTGGAGTAATCCAAAAGTAATTGAAAGTAAACCAGTTAGAGTAACCCTACCCAACCCTGGATACAGCAAAGGAATACTGTAAATTTGAAAAAAAAAAAAAAAA